>NC_049170.1:66361810-66601810 GCF_009769625.2 Cygnus olor | reverse complement strand
TTTTTTCCTTTCTTTCTTAAATCTGCCCTCACAGAGGCACAAACAACATCACTTAATGGCTCGGCTCTGGCCAGTGGCATGCCCCTTAACTAACATGGAGCAGCTTCTGGATTCTTCTCACAGAAGCCCCTGCTACCTAATCCTTGCCACATAAACCCATTACATCTGGTAAGCAAGCCAGCCTTCTTTATCCATTTCTGGCTAACCAGAATTTCCTATAAACAGTTCACTGCAATTTTCCCAACCAGTAAGTCTTTCCTAGCTTACCCTAAAACCTATTTGCCTACATAATTTGAATATCCCAAAAGTCCAGCATCTTCATATCTTCTAGCAAAAAGTTAATTTGCCATAAGTACTAGCAAAAACATGACTGTAGTTAGGGAAAGTTGTCTCAGCCTTGGTCTTTGTTAGCAAAACACCTGTAAATAAGTAATTGGCACTTAAGGGTAAAAAGACTAAATGCTGAACTTTATTTCTTCTAAATATATCTTGAGGGAACTCAATCCTTAATTATTATTTTTTTACTTTTATTTTTTAGCTTAGTCTTCTAACTAAAATACTAATTGCTGGAAAACAGGGCTTACTGCCATATCAGACTAATATTTATGAGTTAAGTCAGATAATACACAAAATTGTACTGTATGTCTTTGATGATGCATATCAATCTTGACAGCCAAATTATGAAATGTTGAATATGGGCAAGTTTTTAATTGGATCAAAGCCCAAATAAAGCATTATACTTAAACCCTCCATACCTTTATGAATAAAAGTTGTTCCACAACTTATGAAAGATTGTTTAAAGTCATTCTGCTCATGTTATCTCTCTCCATACCCCATGCATTCCTCACTGTGGCTTGTTCATGCCTTTGGGAACAACAGCCTCCATTATGGTTGTGTATGTTATTTGGGACATTTGCAGAGAATCCTGAGGTTTTGGTACTTAGGATTGAAGAGGCTTGCTTTTTTCACTCTGTGTTAAATTCCCCATTCCAATTATAATTCTTGGTATTGATTATAGTTGAGAAGCAAGAGACGATTTTGTCTAGTGGTTACTCTGGGTACTGTGAATTCATGTTCCCACTCATCACTGCTTGTCCTGCTTATTGAAATTGCAGTCTGCCTATGTCAGGATGGCTTCTTACCAGGCATGTCTAGAATTCCCACCAAATGTGGGAAGTGTTTCCAGACATGTGTTGAATGAACGGTGAGTTTATGAAAGGCAGGTCCTGCTTGACGAACCTGATCTCCTTCTATGACAAAGTGACGCGCTTGGTGGATGAGGGAAAGGCTGTGGATGTGGTTTACCTTGACCTCAGTAAGGCTTTTGACACCGTTCCCCACAACATTCTCCTCAAGAAACTGGCTGCTCATGGCTTGGACTGGCATACACTTCGCTGGGTTAGAAACTGGCTGGATAGCCGGGCCCAGAGAGTTGTGGTGAATGGAGTCAAATCTGGTTGGAGGCTGGTCACTAGTGGTGTCCCCCAGGGCTCGGTACTGGGGCCGGTCCTCTTTAATATCTTTATCGATGATCTGGATGAGGGCGTCCAGTGCACCCTCAGTAAGTTTGCAGATGACACCAAGCTAAGTGCGTGTGTCGATCTGCTCGAGGGCAGGAAGGCTCTGCAGGAGGATCTGGATAGGCTGGAGCGATGGGCTGAGGTCAACTGTATGAAGTTCAACAAGGCCAAGTGCCGGGTCCTGCACCTGGGGCACAACAACCCCAAGCAGAGCTACAGGCTGGGAGATGAGTGGCTGGAAAGCTGCCTGGCAGAGAAGGACCTGGGAGTATTGGTTGATAGTCGGCTGAATATGAGCCAGCAGTGTGCTCAGGTGGCCAAGAAGGCCAACAGCATCCTGGCCTGTATAAGAAGCAGTGTGGCCAGCAGGTCTAGGGAAGTGATTGTGCCCCTGTACTCGGCTCTGGTGAGGCCGCACCTCGAGTACTGTGTTCAGTTTTGGGCCCCTCGCTACAGGAAGGACATGGACGTGCTCGAGCGAGTCCAGAGAAGGGCGACCAAGCTGGTGAGGGGTCTGGAGAACAAGTCTTACGAGGAGCGGCTGAGGGAGCTGGGCTTGTTCAGCCTGGAGAAGAGGAGGCTCAGGGGCGACCTTATCGCTCTCTACAGTTACCTTAAAGGAGGCTGTAGAGAGGTGGGAGTTGGTCTGTTCTCCCACATGCCTGGTGACAGGACGAGGGGGAATGGGCGAAAGTTGCGACAGGGGAGGTTTAGGTTGGATGTTAGGAAGTACTTCTTTACCGAAAGGGTTATTAAGCATTGGAACGGGCTGCCCAGGGAGGTGGTGGAGTCACCATCCCTGGAGGTCTTTAAAAGACGTTTAGATGTAGAGCTTAGCGATATGGTTTAGTGGAGTACTTAGTGTTAGGTCGGAGGTTGGACTCGATGATCTTGAGGTCTCTTCCAACCTAGAAATCTGTGTCTGTGTCTGTGTCTGTGCCTAAAAAGCTGTTTCCTGAGCCTTCAAACAACCTAAATCTGCACCTTTGAAATTTAGGAGTCAATCTGAGGGATGTTATCTTCAAAAAGAACGTACTTAGAGCAGTTTTAACATCAGCACTGTGAACTATCTCACTGTTTCTTTCTTTTTTTTTTTTTTTGGAGACATAGAGCTAATGTGTTTATTCCATAACTCACTAACTTCTCGAGCTTTATTGACAAAACCCCAACTGCCCTGTTCCCAGTTGCCAAAGTCAAAGCCTCTAACTTTCAGCCTTACAGCTTTCACAGTGTTAAATAAATTAAAATAAACTAAACTGAAAATAAAAATAACATAAGAAATTGTTATGCTAAATCTGTTCTCATGCCCATTCAAAAAAAAAAAAAAAAGCCTTCCATTAAGAAAGCAATTCCATCTGTCTTTCCAGAAAGATATGAAAACATAGTGGCTTTGCAGCAGCATTTAGGCATTTAGGCACAAGTTACCACAGAATTGCAACATTTTGATTTTAGAGAATGAGTGTAAATCTCTTTCTGATATGGACGAGTGAGTTGAAATACTGGGTTTTGGATTTGTGCTTCTTTTATACATGTAGTTTTATAAATTTAACTATAATGTGCTTTGTAATGAATCCCAATGTTGTGTACAAAGGAGATTTTCTGACTTTGACTACATATGTAAATATAAGAGAAGCTGTCTGTGCTTTCTCTCTGCAGATCTTAAGCAGACCCCTGTGGAGGCAAGATAAGCTTTTCGTATGGACTAAGAATGAATAGGGGCTTAGCCATGCTTGCCTTTCTGTTGATTAACAAATCTAAAAGAAAATGAAGATAAAGGTCTTTACAGTGTTGATAAAAATATTAATTCCAATAAATAGGTTGCTCATTGAATTGAACTTAGTGAAAACAAGAAGACTTTATTTGGAGATAACCTGCAATATTTTTATTGAATATATATTAAATACAATGCCATGATGAGTGACGTGCCCTTTCTTGGTGCTGCAGGGAAAGTGTTTGCACTTGAGTCGAAGAACAACTCTCAGGGTCTGGATTTAGCTGAAGCTGAGAAAGCTTGTGTTGACCTGAATGCTCGCTTAGCAACTGCAGAAGAACTGAAAAGGGCTGTTCAGGACTGTTCCTTCACTGGCTGCACCACAGGATGGCTTGCTGATGGCTCTGCTGGGTAAGGACAAGAGCATAATCCTTCCAGAAAAGTATAAATGTGTGGTGGTTTTACTCGGGTGGGCGGCTGAGCTCCACCACAACTACTCTCTCACTCCCCCTCCTCAAAGAGGAACGGGGAGAAAATACGATGAAAAGGGCTCAAGGGTTGAGATAAGGACAGGGAGATCGCACAATAATTATCGTGACGGGCAAAACAGACTCAGTATAGGGAGATAGTAAGATTTACTGCCTATTACTAACAAGCTAGAGAAGCTAGAAACAAAAGAAAGAAACCAAAAGCACCTTCCCCTCCATCCACCCTCTTCCACCTCCTCCCTCGAGCGGCGCAGGGGAACGGGGGAATGGGGGTTATGGTCAGTCTATAGCGCTTCTTCTCTGCTGCTCCTTCTCGGTCACTCTCGTCCCCTGTGCTGTGGGGTCCCTCCCATGGGACGCAGTCCTTGCTGAACTGATCCGGCATGGGCTGCCCACAGGCAGCAGCTCTTCAAGAACTGCTCCAGATATGGGTCCATACCATGGGGTCCATCCCTCAGGAGCAAACTGCTCCAACCTGGATCCCCCACAGGCAGCAGCTCCTGCCAGCTCACCTGCTCCTGTGTGGTCTCCTCTCCACGGGCTCACAGAAACCACCCCTATGGCCCCCTGCTACCAAAACCTTGCCACGGAAACCCACTACAGAATGACTGCTGTCAAGCAAGTTTTCCCCTTAGATTATGATGATTGTTGAAAAACACTGACCACAATTCAAGCATTGTGACATATATCTAAAGGCATCATTCTCTCATAATTTCCTATTCCTTTTTCCTAGAGTTGTTGCCATTCCTTTTTGCCTGGCTCATAGTGGGGTGCTGAGCCCCAAATGAGCTTGCAGCCTGTGGACACATTATTGGAGTTAGTATCAATGCTCCCACTGACTCTGTCAGTACAGACTCAATTTGCTGAGCTTCTCATGAAAACCAAGTATCTGTCTCAGGTATTTATGTGTGTCTCAATAGATGATAGGCATCCTCAGATAGGTCTGACTTGGAGTGTACTTAGATATGATAATGCAGATGTGCTAGGGAGTGGGTTAAGAAAGCTTACCAGAGAGCTGATACTGTTACTGGGCATGCTGAACTGTATTTTTTGAGGTAGTTCAGGGGACTCCACATAGCACTAGGCTCAGATTTTTCTCACGTTACAAATAAAGAGTGTTACAAGAAGTAAGGAGGAGAAGGAAGCAGTGTGAATCTAGCACAGTTCTTTTACTCTTCTGTCATGAATATTGCAGAAATCCAATTGATTTTCAATGAAGTTTACAAATTTGAGGATGCACATCATCCACATTTATTTTTAGTGGTAAAATGCAGCTTGCAAAAGACAGAAAATTGCTACTACTAATGAAAGGTAATATTTAAGCAACCTCAAGCAAAAGCAACTAGTTCTGGCGATCCTTTATTTCCAGGTGAAAGTTTTTTTGGGGAAAATTTCTTTGTATGTACTTCTGGTCATTAAAAAAAAATATCCAGAAATCCCTCAGGATAAAAGTGATCTAAACCCTAAAAATTTTCTTCTTAATCCAGTTGCTGAGATGTCTTGCTGGCTGAAGAGCCAGGAAAACTGTATCCATCTCTAAGTACATGGCAAAGTTATTGTAGAGGTTGTTTCATGCAGTCTCTGTGTTATGGAAGTAAGGAGTGCTGATGAGTAGGAGAAGGAACTGCCCCTTTTTTATCTAGTGAGTACCACCAGTTAATCCTGAGAGATCTTCAGATTTTTAATGTAGGCACTGGATCTACAATTATGAGTAGACCAGTTGTGGATCTATGCCTGAATATCTTCAAAATGAAAATTGGATACAGTGATAGCATTGTGCACATCACATCATAGTGGTGTGAGAATGCACACGTCATCATACTAATGGCAAGGAAGTTTTGATCCCTTCCATCTTTCCATACCCTGTTTCTCCAGTAAAACTGTCCTTAATATGGAAGTCTGTAAATTGTTTATCAGAATGTACATTATGGGGGTACATGAGCTTGCCTTTGCTGTGCAGTCATCACATCTGAAGATCACTAGAGGACTTCACCACGCAGTAGTTCTTCAGAGATCCTGTAAAATGGAATTTGATAATCTCTTCTCTGGGACTATTTTACCTATGGCTGGGCAAGCACCAGAATCTGTGTTATTTGGTTCACTGAACTGAGCGTTTGTGACTCCTAGGAAGAGTATGCCTGAAAAGACTATACTGGTTTCACTGTTAGTTAATGCAGCCCTGGAGGAGCAAATGGGCAGATGAGTGCAAAGTATGCAAATGAGAGAAAGCTATTCAAGTTGGACGAGCCCAAGCAGAATATGAAGATATTTCAGAGGGAACTTAGATTAACAGGCAAAATGATGACAAATGGCATTCAATGGTAATATACTCAGGAGCAAATATGCAGTCTACTTGATAATAGTTCACATGTACTAAGTTACCTCTCTCAGCTTAGGAAAGATATGAGGACATCACTGCAGATGGTGCAAAGAAAACATCTGACAAACTGCAGCTGTATTATAAAAAAAAAAAAAAAAGGGAGAGAAATTGCTAGAGTGCTTATGGGATGGGATGGAGATTGTTAAAAACACACACACACATATAGGTCAGTGTAACAACCAGAAAGGTACTAAAACAGGCTCAAAAAGGGGCTCAAGAATAATTAAAGGTATGGAAAAGCTATTGAGAAGGGACTCAACATATTTTTACCAAGTCAGTTTTTCAGTTTTTTTTTTTTATTTTTATTTTATTTCTACAGGTACTGGTTCAATACTTAGGCATTTATTTAATAAATTGAAAATACCAGCAGGGATAAAGGATAGACTGTGAATATGAACACCTCAATCCACGCTCTTCTCAACTGATTTAACAAGGAGAGGGTAAAATAGGCTTCAGAGCATGCCCAGATAATCAGAGAAGAGGTAAAGTTATTTCCAAAATAGAAGATTCTTCACTGGGAACACCTTGTGTTATTTATCTTGATGGAGCTCCACATCTTCAACTGTGATGACACAACCCAGGGAGACAAGTGACCTCCCACACTTGGCAGGTCTCAGACCATTTTGGTCTTTATAAGCTGGAACTAATACTTTGGATTCCATCCAGAAGCTGACTGGGATCACTTGCAGATCACAGAGCTTTAGTCTAATATTCTCCCATATCCTTTTGGACTGCGTACATCAGAAAGGAGATGAATAAGAGGGAACATGATAAAAGAAGTTTTTGTTTGTTTGTTTTTTTGGTTCCTGGAAAATATCATAATCTTTCCTCTGAGGAAAAATGGATTAGATACTGACCGTAGAAGCAAGCACAAACAAATGATATGAGTGAATTCATTCTGGTGTTGCAGATGTTCTGAAACACTTCAGTCCTCCTTACGTCACATAGACTTATAACTGAATATAAAGACTAGTAAAGAAGTAAGGACTTTTTGACTTCTTGACCAGTTTTTCAGGTTTTGCACAAGCCAGTAACAGAGAGGATTTTTTCATTTCTGATGGCTATTTTGTGGTGTTAATGAATATCCAACTCCTAGTATGTATACCCACTGCTGTTGGCTGTTGTGTCCTTATTATCATTTTTACATCCCAGAGGGCTATAAAATGAGGGCCTATAAACCCATGGAAGTTTCTCTTGTTGTGGCTGAGTGCATTTCTGAGTCAATGTCAATGTGGTTGGTTTCTGAGCTTTACTTCTTATGCAGGCAAAGAGGAGAATTTGTTGCAAAAAAAAACCAACCTGTTTCGCTTGGGGTAACTGTCAAATTTCTGATGATCCATATGTTAATACATAGTTATATGTTGTTTTTTTTTCAAATACTTCCACTCTTCTGAGACCCTGCTTGGAGTACTGTGTTCAGCTCTGGGACCCATAGCATAAGAAAGACATGGGCCTGTTGGAGTGGGTCTGGACGAGGGCCGCGAGGATGATCAGAGGGCTGGAGCACTTCTCCTGTGAAGACAGGCTGAGGGAGTTGGGGTTGTTCAGCCTGGAGAAGAGAAGGCTCCAGGAAGACCTTACAGCGGCCTTCCAATACCTAAAGGGGGCCTACAGGAAAGCTGGGGATGGACTCTTTGTCAGGGAGTGTAGCGATAGGACAAGGGGTAATGGTTTTAAACTAAAAGAGAGGAGGTTGAGATTAGGTATTAAGAAGAAATTCTTTACTCAGAGGGTGGTGAGGCACTAGCACAGGTTGCCCAGAGAAGCTGTGGATGCCCCATCCCTGGAGGTGTTCAAGGCTAGGCTGGATGGGGCTTTGGGCAACCTGGTCCTGTGGGAGGTGTCTCTGCCCGTGGCAGGGAGGTTGGAACTCGGTGATCTTTACCATTCTGATTCTATGAAGAACCATTTTCTGAAGAACCATTCTGATTCTACGATAATATGGATCCATATATAAGTATGCAAAGGTTTGAGGCTATAATGGGACATCCTCTTTTGGTTCCGATGAGGCTGTAGCATTCCAGCTCACTCCAACCTACTTCTGACCTGTTATAATGATTGTTGCCTCCTCAGCTGGGCTGGTAGAGGTACTTGTCCCTTGTCCATTTTTCTTTTCTTTTTTTTTTTTTCTTTTAGTAAAAAGTGAACAACTACTAGTTAGGGTGTTAAAAGACATCATTCTGCAGAGTGATGCCAGTGGGAGATACCAATCTGCTGGTGGCACTGCTCACGTAAGCATTGTCTAACCCACTTTGTTCACTGCAAACCAGCTTAGCCTAAGCAGCAGGTCTTGACAAATATGATTTGCTTCAGCTGATGTGGAATGGAAGTTGCTTAAGTGAATAGTTCCCTGCCAGCAAATCCAAAGAAACAATAAACTCACTGGTGTTGTTTTTTAAGCAGCTTGGGACAGGACCTCTTTCACAGGCATAAGGGGATGTTTTAGTCTTCAACTTTCAGTAGTTCAGACCAACCATTACAGAGTTCAGCGCTGGTCACACAGGCAAGTCACTGGCGGGTCTGAAGGCACGGAGCTTTTAGAGAAGAGCCAGTGATGAATAGACAGGGACAGGAGGGAAAGCGGTAAGTTCTTTCAGCAGCCCAGAAGTAAACCATTTACAAATCAGTCATGAAACGTGTAACTTGTAAAGTATTACACATTGTTATAGTGCAGGAAATGAAATGCTGTAACGCAAGTCTCATTTGTCAGATTAGAATGAGCCCTAATAGCTATTTATACTAAAATGACACTCATGACCTATTTGCATGTCAGACAAATGAGTCAGTAAAACAAGCAATTGATCTGCCAGAATATAAATGAAAAAAGGTGGTAGAGTTCTCAGAAGGCCTTTCACTGCTGTCTTCTTAATTCAAATGTCATACTAGAAAACCCTGTGTCAAGTCATCCAGCACCGGGCAGTGTGTTCTGTAGGGTCATGTGTTCATTCCTGTTTTTGTTTGCTTGGTTTTGGTTTTGTTTTGAAATTTGGAAAATGAACATGACAGTTTTTCTTATGATCAGTCCTACTAGACGTGCATAAAATATTAAAAAGCAGCTATTGATTTTTGACATTGTCAACACCGGCAGCAGCTTGTATTAAGATCTTCATAGCATATTTACTCATTTCCAGCACTTTTCCAAGACTAAAATGCTGAAGCTGTCCTATTCCCTCTCCTGCTATTATTTGTCTACAAAAGAATGATGCCATGTAGCCCATCTATAAGCTACAGCTTTGAAGCTCTGCATAGATTCTCTGTTCTGTAATAGTTCTCCTGCAGGGCTCACAACCTGTTTCTTTGCACGAAATTGTCCTTGGCTGGTTCCTACCCAGTCCCTGGAGGATATATCTCAGAGGGGATAAATCTGGAGTGAACAAGCACAGTCAGCTAGAATAAGCCTTGCTGTAGGAGTCAGACAACTTGGGTTCTTTTCTTGGCTGACCACAGACCAGATGTTTGCTGCTAGGAAAATTACTTCATTTCTATATTTCCTTCTTTTGATAGCTCTTTGGGTTTTGCACTGACTCCTACTGAATGCTTCTACAGTGTCTAACACAACAAGGCCTTTGCTGCAGATGACACCTGTGGGAAATATAATAATAAGAATCAAAATTGCCATTTCACAAGGCTGTCTACTCCCTTTTCTGCGTACAACGTGGGACTTGTCCAGCACCTGGCTGTAGGGTTATAACAGTACATTTCCTGGGAACAAAAAAAGCAATATCCAAAGAATGAAATAAGAGTCAGTCGCTAACTCTTGCCATTCCTTTCATCCATGTGTGTAGACCTTTAGACTTGCTGGCCCCAAGAAATCTATCTGGTGTATATAATGTAACAGGTCCAGTTGCTTATTTGCAGAGGAGCAGTCCTAAAGATATGTCAGCTTGGCAAGTTTCCTGTTTTATTTTAAGGCTGTGCTCTACTGCCTGAAGGTAACGCATATGAATTTTCTCCTAGATGTCTGCATAAATTGGGCCAATTAAGTCCCTTCAAGAGAAAATCCAGACATAAGTGACAGTACATGGTCCAATTCAAAATGTTAAATTTGGTTCTGAAACTGTTTAAGGGGGTCTTGCACTCTGAAATGCCTTCAGGTCATAAACTCTAATCCTACAGCCCTCAGCTCTGTGGTGTCATGATCTGCTAGAATATGACTTTGCCTTAGTTAATGCCATAAGATTAGAATTCATTGTTAAGACCAAAGAAAATCATAATATTGAATAAGAAGGTAAGCTTGGCTACAGAGATGGTGTAGCAGAGATGGGATGAAATGCAATGGTATTACATGAAGACTAGTAGGAGCTACTGCCTTAAGCTAACAGTTCAGCTGGAAAAGTTGGAGCAGGAAGAGTCAGAGCTTAGGCATCTTCACAGAACAGAGGATGGCAGTGAGCCTGTCACACAACATATCTGTGACAAAGGAAAACGCGCTTCTCCTAAAAGACATTGAGCAGCTCTTCCAGGAGAGAGAAGACAGTAACTGAAAAGCTTGAACAAGGTACTGGTGAAACAACATCTGCAATATTGCAGTGCAGTTCTTGACATCCAAGCTCAGAAGAAAGGAATTTCAGACTAGAATCAGTCCAAAAAATCATCTGTCTTGGTGGTAGTGATTAAAAGTGACCAATTTGTTTAGCCAAGCAGAATGAAAGTAGAAAGGGGATGTGCTTACTTTTAGCATATACATGAGAGTGACTAATACCAGGATTTTAACTAGTTCTAACGGTGTTGATTTTCAAAAGAACTTAAACTTCAAATATTTTTCCTTTTTTTCTTCACAATCTCCGTAATGTCCAATCCCATCTGAAAGCCTTTTGTCTGAGAATTGAGCTTCTTTGTAAATTAACAGCATTTAGCAAACATTTTTTAAACCCTTTGGTACCTAATTAATAATATCTGTTATGAAAGCCATGGATTATATTGGAGTTCATAAAACAAAATTGGGTAAAAACAACTTTCTAGTGACACTTGCTATGTCTTTGAGCACCCTGCTAACTAGTCCAGGACAGGAAGCCATATGAATCTCCTCTACCTACACTAAGAATCTTCAAATTATATGTACATAGTGACTTTATAGTAAAATGGCTATATAAAATCATTCATGCTAGGCTACAGTGTGAAAAATCTGCATGAATGGGCCATATTTATTTAATGAACAGAGCCCTTACTATTTTGGTAGTCATATGTACAATTTTAAGCACAAAAGACTGCATTTTGGTATATATTTTTAAGAATCTGAAGGATATTGGTTCTGCCTCAGTAAGACCTCCTTTTGACATTTCCAGTGGCAGTATTGCTGTTGGAATGTCTTCATGTCACACTTAGCAGCTGCTTTCTTTGGGCCCCATCCAGCCAAAATTAGCCTCTATAGTTCCCAGGCAATAGACTTTCCAAAGCCCACACCTGTGCTCCCCTTCGTGACTTTTCAGGGAAATTTTCTTCCTTTCAGTAATCATGAACATGTCATTTATATTTTATTCCTCATCAGAGCCAGCTTTATAATTTGCAGTTTCCCAAACTTCAGAAGGGAAAGACTGAGAATAAAAATCCTCTAGTTTGGCTTCTAGACTACTAATTTTTTTCTCTTATCTAGTTACTGAAACACAAGTGATAAAGCTGTCTCATGAAAAAAAATTAGCACAGGATGTTAAAGATTTATCTTACCAATGAAAGTGATGAAGTTTTAAACTTTCTAATTTGGGGAAGGCTTGTTATAGTTACACTGTGGTACGAACCAGACTTTCTCAGTGCCTCAGCTACCACATTGTTGATGATGACTAGTGAGTTGAATATATTCATATTCAAGCTCACACTTCCGTGAATAAATGTCAAAAGACCCTTGCAAGTCTGTTCAGCTAATTGATTGACAAGACAAATTGATTGACAAGACAAGCTAATTGATTGACAAGACAATCAATAGGCAGATAGCGTAGTGACTACAGAACACCCCAGTCCCATATACTGTTTTTTGTGCTGTTACAATGGATGTCCTATAAACTCAGCCTTTAACTCCATATATATAAGATTAGGTTTAATGAAAATTTTCCAAATATTACAAAATTGCTATGTAATGATATTAGAAAGTGGGAGTATCAGTGTATACTAGTATAAAGAGAGTTTATCATGTATATAAAATATTGTATGTTTATTAGGTATATCTTTATTATACATGCATAATATATAGTATATACATAAATATATATCATTACTGTGGTTTATTTACATCATCACAAGATTCACTTTATAATATATATTAGGTAACGGCATATTCTATCCTACAGTGGAATAAATGCTATTCATGCCAGCCTTTTCTGCTATTTTCTTCCTTGAACAGCAGTATTAGGAGAAATGCAAAATATACCAATTACTTGCTGGTTAGCTGATGGATTAGAAAATAATTTAGTCAGCGCAAATGGAAGTGGAAGACTTCAGGGAAGCCTGATTCTTACCTAAATATGCTAAATATTAAATTTCTTCCTCATGCACACATACGCTAAATAAAATAGCTGAATCATGACTCAGCTTGTAACTCTGGCCCTTTTTTTCAGGACAGGCACAGAGGAAGCACTGTTGATTGTTCTCAGTTGGATGAATTGTCCAGAAGCAACTAAGCTGAGGTTCAAAACAGTGCAGAGTCCCTGGGGTTTCTCTTGCTCTCTCATTTGAAAGGAAAGAGGCACCGTGAAAAAGATTGTCTGTCAAGGCTGGGTACCAGTGGACTGAGGAGATCCTCACTAGTTTTTGGCTTGACTTGTCAAGAAATCAAAGAAACACCATCAGGCACCCCTCTGCTTTCCATCACAGAGCAGGGGCTCTTGCTGAAGCCACTAAAATCCCTCCTTTTCCAATGGTGTTCTTCAGTTAAACTCTCATTTGATGGACATCACTGAAGTAAATGTTCAGTGTCTTTGTGTGAAGCTTGTGATTGCAATTGCCCATAACTGTAAAACACAGGACTCTCTTACTCTTCAAAATGGGTCTGATTTTCAGTCCTCATTTAAACTTTTAAGACAAGGTAAAATAAAAGCTTTGAAATTATTTCTCACAAGATTGATGAGTAAAAGAAAAACAATTTATTTTGAAATTTTGAAGGTTAAACATTAGAAGCAAGCCAGAAAACATTCTGAGAACACCACAGCCATGAAGAAAATAAGGTGCTAGGACCATGTCTGGATTTTTATCTTCCTGATAATGCATGTTACTTACATTTTCTATAGCAATAGTACTTGTGACTGATTTTTATGCTGGGATTGTGAGAGATTTTCAGAGTTTGTGGCAGTGTAAGAATAATTTTCAGGGATGCATGGGTGTTTCAAGCAGATGTGTGAATATAGAGGATTATTTTGGATAGTCTGCATTCTGAACTCAGTATGTTTCTTCCAAGCATGTCTAAAATGCTACTTTCGTAAGAGATCTCCATAGAACGAAAAATAAAATCACACCTATTTATTGAATACAAGATACAAAATCATACATTACACTGCTCTAAGCACCAGATTACAACATATCCTAAAAAGCCGAGGATTGAGCATTTCTGTATAAGTTTAGGGTCAATTATTCCATGAAAGTAGCAATAAATAGAATTAAAATTCCCTATATGACAACATTCTTCTAAATGGCTGGGTACATGCATGTCTTCCTACAAAAAATATGAACTTTTTGGCATTCTCTCAGCCACAATGCATGGTGCTCCAACACAACAATTCAAAATAAGAAAGAAAAAAAAACAGGCTATGCATTTCCACAACCTCTCACCAGGGTGCTGGAACTGTGAGAGAAGGTTGTAACCAAATAGGAACAATGTATGATTTTTTATTTCTTATTTTAACATGGCAATGCTGCTGGTGAGCAAATTTCAACATACGTTGAATCCTGAATTGAGAAGGTACTAGCCATTTTTCAGTCATCGGGTTAAAAAGAAAAAGTTAAAAGCATAAAAACTTACCTTTTAGAACAGAAACAAAAGTGTACCTACATACTTCATCTACAATTATAGATGCAAACCGAGCATTTTATAGATTTAGGAAAATATGCCCTAAATGCCACCCTCAACAACTCTGAGAAAAGAGACTATTATTCCATATTTTTAGTCATACCTGTAGTCATACTGACTGCAAAGAGACTATTTCTGTGCCAAAGGCATTGCAGTTCTAATCACTAGAGCAACTGTTGAGAAGAGCTGAGGACTCGTGAAGCTCTTTTTAGTAGTGGTAATAATAGCTTATTGAAAATATTCAAAACTTGCAGGATTGAGTTCATGGTAGGAAACTACTGACAGAGAAGGAGGAATAGAAGACATTAAACATTTTTTTCTTCTATTTTTTGTATGGTACAAGACATAATTTATTTCATCACAGAATAATTACATTAGAATGTTTTCAGTTTTAATCAGATCAATTTTAATATGACAAAATCCAAATTAAAATCCTAAGTAGAGGATTAGCAAAGGCCTGCTTTGTTGCAGGAAAAAAGATAGTCAGGAAGAACAATTTTTAAACTTCATGTAATATGCATAGATACACCTTTATAAGTTTGATCTCACTGAATAGCTAAGAAATGCTTTAAAGTTAATTTATTATTCAATATGTTCAATTTTTATCACCTACAAGCTTGTAATTCATTGTACAAAACTTGGAAAAAAAAAAAGAAATATTTGGTTTTCTAATAAAGTCTTACATGTGAGCCAAATATCCAGTTTTTGTAATTATATGAATATACCAAGGATGTGTAACTCACAGATAACTTTATAGCCTACTGAAGAAATGATACAGAAATTACAGTGCTTTGGGATGAAGCAAAATTTAGTGGCTATAAAGCAGAATTCAAAATCAGAAAATTCAAGATAAGATTTTCAAAACTGCTTTGCATGGACCAGAAAATGTATTCTTCAGTTGGACATACAAAGAAATGTGCCTGATTTTCAGAGACGAGGTTGACCAGATTTTTATGATGATAACAATTTTCAAAACTTTATTTATTTATTGTCTGTTTATTTATTTAAGGCTGAAGTCTTAAGTACACAATTACAAGTAAAAGGCCCAGATCTTTAAAGACATTTCAGGATCTGTCTACTCAGTGTTGCAAGGCAAAAGCGATGTAGGTACCTGGACAAGTAAGTGATTATTGAAAAGGTTAAGATTCTGTCACTTTTTGAAAGGGGTCATGGGACATAACAGTTTTATTTACCTAGGCCCTGTAAGACCTAGTGGAACAATATGTGAATACACACAAAAATTTGCTAATTGATGGCCTGATTCTCTCAGTCATCTAAACCCACTTTGATAGACCAGGTCACTTTTGTCTATGTGCCTGATTGTTGACTTAAAGGACTCAAACCTTAAAATATGGCATTTAATTCTAAGAGAATTCGATTTTAAACTCCTATGGATAATATTGTTCTTCAAGTGATCCCGAAAAAATAAACGTGTTTTCCTTACGAAAGAAATGTTTACTTTGCAATTATAAAGCAACTTTTAGCAGGGGATTGCATCATGTCATTTCTCAGAGCAGAAATGGAGTAGGAACCATTCTGGTACGTATGAGTGACCAGCACCATATGTCTTTTTCCATATTGTTTTTGTTTGTTTACATTAAAATCACATTAAAGCTGCATGTTTAACTGCTCAAGAGCTAACACATCAGAATTAAGATGGTCTGCACAATCGTAATTCAGTCCACTTGTGTAAATCAATTGTTGTGTAGTATTTAAGTGCATGATCAAATATTGGCTTTCCACTGGAGCTTTTCCACATTCAGTGAATGGGCAGTTAGTCAACATTTATTTTATTCTCCAAATTGAGTGTGGGACTGCTGGCAAAATTAGCTCAACCGTTGCACAATATAAAATGATAAATTTCCTTCACTGGAAAGATTCCTCTGTGGAAAGCATTTTTGTCTTGCTTTCACTAGTAGAACTGACCATGCAACACTTCTACAGACCTGCAGTCCACACAAAATAAAACACACACCATTAATATCCAGCTGCAAAAATTTGGGCTGAATTCACTTTCCCAGCCTTTGTAACCGTCACTGAAACAATAAAAGCAGTGTCTTCTCTAACAAACTGTCTTTTATTAGTTTCAAGCAGCCAACACAGATGAGAGAAGACATAATTAATAATCTGTTCCTTTATGTTCAGCATCTACAGACTTGTAGAACCAAATACAAATTTATTACCTTTGTCCAAGCCTATAGAGGGCAACAGGATGGATTAGGCATGGCTGTGTACCAGACCAATAAAAATGGAGTTCATGCAAAGGTGTGGAATTACTGTTAAAAAAAAAAAAAAAAAGAAAAGAAAAAAAACCCAGCAACAACAACAGTTTTTCTTCCAAGAACTCAAGTTGAATTTTTGAGCTTGCATTTTAAGAACAAATTAAGGGGGTTTAAGTTTAACCTGTAACAGGAACATGATTTGAAAATGGAGAGAGGCTATAAATGCAGCATTTCTGTCTTGCCAGTTCCTTCAAGTTATTTTTTGGAGCTGTGATGTTTTTGGAAGCATTTTGGTGTACAACACTGTGTCTTGGCTATGCATCTGCACCATCCCTAGTCCAACAAAACTGTGTGCTTTAGCCCAGTACAAGAGTAAATATTGCTATTTCTGTTTTCCAAATGGAGAAACTGAAACAGGTAAAAAATACTTTCATCCACATTTGTGTAGCAGATTAAAATACCAACTATGATAAAATACCCTGGAACTTATGCAGCAAGCATAGTTCTATTGCTAATGATTTATAATCTTTCAGACCAAATCTTGAGACTTCTATTCATTTTTTATCCAGGTATCCTTGGTGGGAGTTTGTATTGCTGGAATATGAGAGCAGAATGTATACTTAAACACACTGGGACTTGGTCTGATATTTTAGAAGTATTACAGAATATAAGATAAACACCTTTTATTGCTTCATATGCCTTGAACTGACCTACAGCAAACTTTTTTTTTAATTACTTCTAATTCTACCTTGGCTTTTTTCGTACATCCTCCCACACTAATGCCTTATGTGCCAACTCTTAAACAGTTAAGCTGAGGGTACCTGAATACCCTGCTAAAAGATTTCCAAACTTCACCTGCATGTACAACTCCAGAAGATTTCTGATTGGTTTTTTTTCTTCTTCTTCTTCATTTTAGGACAATTATATGCAGAAAGACGGGCAGCAAACAGCAGAGCGTGAAAGCCATTGATGTTAAAATTGAAACCGATCCCTTTGTGAATGACCAGTATGATGCTTTTTGTGTAAAGGATGAAGGTCAGCACTGATATACTATTGAAATAATGCACAGTAATTGCTGTCTCAAAACATTAGAAGTTTTGCCTTCGATTTTTCTACCGCTGAGAGGCAAAGTGGGGATATTAAAAAATAAATCTTTATAGTAATGTCCTGCTGAGTGAGCCAACAGCTACAAAGACACTGGTTGCAGGAAATAAACTGCATTATCATTTGTCTTTGCTGCAGTTTATCAAGCTTAAAGACCACTGTTGATCAGAAAGATACCATTTTAGTGTTCAAAGAACATATTTATGGAAAAGGATATATCTGGCACCATCTGAGATACCTGAAGCACCTCCCGCACTCAGCACTGTAACTGAATGTAAATCAGGAATCTGGCTTCCAACCACAAAACACTGTGTTGTTGCATATCTATCCGTACACAGTATTTATATGAAAGTAATTTCATTGCCTCCATTTTATTTTTGTTTGTTTGTTATTTTGTTAACAAATATACACTGGCCTACTGGGGATGCTGGTGTATCATGGATGATTCTGAAAACCAAATAATTTCCAATTTAAGTTGAAGCTTAGACTTTGATATTCAAATGCTACAAACAAAGATGTAGTCCAAAGGCAAAGCATAAATTGTTACTGCTAGGTAGAATTGTATAAAGAAGTCTGGGAACCCCTGAAACAGATTGTTAGTGTCTGCAGTGAAGTTTCACATCTGTCTCATGTCAAAAAAAGAAGGGGCAAGCAGATGGCATTTACTGATAAACACCAAGTTCACAACACGGGGGCACTTTGATAAAGAGTCAGTGGCAGCAGTGAGAATGAAGATCTGGTTGAAGTGAAATGTGCCAGAGGTGATACACACCTATTCATTCAAACATTGCAGAGTTTGACTGACCATCCTCTCAAATAATTACCACGATGTCAACTCCAGGCTTCGTGCTGCTATGAGCGATGCCAGCTCCATCACCCAGTGGTTAATGCTGTCACACAAGCACCTTTGTGCTTACTGCCATGTTGTTTCTCACATACAAGAGCAGCTCCCTGTAAACATCTGCAAAACTATCTCATTGTCTTCCTTTAAATCTCTCTTTTGTCATCATTACCCCAAGGAGAAAAAACTTGTGGAGGGTTGGGCAGCTGTGGCAGGCTGAAATCATTGCTGTGACCACCATTGTTCCATTGTGCCCTGTGCTCTCCCCTGGCCCTCTCCACCTGCTGCTTCTGGCCTTACGCATAGAGGCTGTATCTCAGGGAAGGAACAGTGCTTGCATTTTGCATTTGTTTGCTGCTGGCAGTAAAGGGGCATTGGTGAAGATAAGAGCACAATTTGACAATGTTTTTGGAAAGAAGTCCTACTTAATAAACTGCACAGTTTAAACTCAGGGGAAAAATCAGATCATTTGCTAAAAAGAAACCACTTGTGAACAAGTTGTTTTGTACAAGGCAGGGAGTTTCCTGATGACAGAGTGGGATGATCAAGCCAATATATTCATCAAATAGTTTTTAAATACGGAAGCTTTTCCAGATGACAGTAAGGTTCCCTCTTTGAATATACAAAAATGCTGTGGATGCAGTCAGTGTTTGAGGGAAAAGGCTTAAGTGAAGTTGTGCAGCAAGGAGACCGGTCCATAGCTGGTATGGAAAGATCAAAGTCCGGAAAGGAAATAGCCTTCACACATGCGTGTAACACACAGTGGCACACAAGATAGTGCAAAGTAGTTGAATGTTGAAAGATCATGCACTTGAAGGATGCCACTTTCAGTTTTAGGAAACAGATATGCAGTAAGAAATAGCAGCAAACCTCCCATCACAGCCTCAGCCATAGTCAGTGACCTGGTTTGTCCACCTGCATGCAGTGCTGATGGCTGGCCAGCAATGCTTGTGGGAACAGATAAAAGCTGAGTCCTACCTGTGCTCATCCTAATGGAAAAGATGGCTGGATCTTTCCTCTTTGAAACCTGTCTAAAATGAGCAGAAGCTCAACAGCTCTCCCTCTTTGTCCAAGCTGTCTGGAGTCAGCTGAAGGCTCAGACAGGCTGGCAAGCTGAGGACAGGCAGAGGGAATGTCACATCAGCCTTCTCTTTTTCAGAAACTACACTGACCGTAATGCTTAACAACTCCATTCTCTGTTCTTAGGGCTCTGCAAAGGGCATCTCAACCCCCCATGGAACTTCTAGCACAAATCATTGCAAAAGTCCCTTCTTAGGCCTTGATTTACAATTAATCTTTTCTCAATTAAGATTGAGTTCAGTCAAATTGCTGAAGCATATATGCCAGCATGCCTCAACAGTGGTCAGATGCTTACAGGATCAGGCTTTTTTTTTTTTACCCTCAAGAGGAAAATACAAATTTTTATGTGCTTCTGAAATGGATTTGGTTCTGCACACAGTAAAGAATCACAGCAGCCTCTGATGCTCTGAGTTATGTTTTACTGTGAAAGATGTAGCTGTTATGTTTTATGAATGCTCTGAGTATATGAATGCTGCAGTTTTCATAGTACAGAAAAATTGTATGTCTTCTCAGTTTCTCAGAAAGAAAAGTTTTATGCTGTCTTTAGATCCAGGAAGACAACTCTGTTCAGAATCTGCTGAGATAAGCAAGTTTCTCTCAGCTTCAAGTGCCAAAAGTTACCTAAAAACATATTAGATTCTGCCTATTAAGAAAATGAAGTGTCGCATGTAAGTCAGATCTGGCCCACAGAGCATGTATTTGTTCTCTATCAAAGTTCATAGGAAAACACCTCTAAGTATAAAATAAATAAAAAAAGAACAACATAAAACCACAAGGTTGGAATTTTTTCCTACCAGATATTTTTTTTTTTAGGACAGCATAGCATTCAATTTCATATGTATATAATCATCATGATTCTCTCTTTTTTTTTTTCTTTTTTTTTTTTTTACAATGATCTCTTTGTTAATCACTCCCAAGTTTTATGTTTTACTGGTTCTTCCTTTTGGTGACCCGCTGATATTTACAGGCAACAAGTAAGACCTCTATTCTCTAAGGCTTTGATTTGCTGCCGTCATAGGAAAACTAAACAGGCAGCAACTTGCAGTAGCATACAGCAAAATGCAAATCAAACTTTGATAAACATGACTGCTGGCTCCAGATACCCGTCAAAGGTTGATGGCTTATGTGCATTTTCAGTTTGCCTTTTTCACTAGTAAGAAAAAAAAAAAAAAAGAATGTATTCTTTACATCAAATATATTAAATGTATGTTGAAAGAACAGTCAATTTTTTATTTGCTTTATATTTAAGCCATTTCTTTTTATTTGCCATGTTTTGCTATGGATATGAAGTTTTTCACTTTTTTTTATTGCCACAGTTTTCTTTTCCAGAGCTTTGCATATAGCTGACAGTGAATTTCCAGCTATCTGGTGATGTCATTTAAACTAATAAATGAAGTTATTCTTACCAACCCTATCTGATGAACAGGATATTGGCATCCTAAGATCAGTAGCTTACAAGCAGCACTTGCATTGGCTATGTTTGGGTTTTGGTTTTTGTACTTTATTTGTACTCATTATTTTTATCCAAAAAGAAAAATTCCATACACTTTAGTGTCTCTGCAATCCAGAAGAAGAAAACATTCACACTCATCTTTCACAGGGTTGAGCAGTAAGAGTTGCGTTTTCCAATTTCTTAATGACAAGGTGACATCCTATAAATTTCAGTGGTCTCTCGGGAAAAACTCTGCTGAATTGGATGGTTGTAAAAGGGGATATTTTACATCAAAGAGGATGTTTCATGTCAGCTTTCAGAGCATGGTACACTGTTTAAGTAGCCATTGTAGATAATCAGATTTCAGTAGATCTGCAGCTCTGCCAGGTGGTGTGGAACCTGAAGTCTGCATCTATTTCGAGTTGATGTTTTTTTCCATTGATCGTAGGCTGTCCTTTCTCTAGACAGTATTTTATCAAAATGTCTCTAAAAACCTTTACAAACTGATGAGATGCATGTAGCTTAAATTGAGAAACTGCTTCTGGATTAGGGAGGTGGGTTGTTGTTTACTTAAAGTGACTTGTGTTGACTCTTTCCAGAAATCATCTGTCACAAACTCCTTTCCACACATGGTTTGGTGTTAAATTTACTCTTCAGAGATGCTATAATTCCTAAAAGACAATCAAGACTGAATGTGCTAAATCAATTAATAAGAGGCATCTTAAATCTCTTGTAAAAGACGGTTTCTAAGTCTCTTGAGAGGTCTGTAGCCAGAATCACCACTAGCCCTGGCTAACATATCTGTGCTAAACACTTACATCCTTGCTGTGCCATTTATTCCTGCTCAGTTGTCAGAGGTTGCCTCTATCCTGAATTCCACTCGTGTATATTGACTTCTTCCATGCCTGCAGTGGGGATTGTCACTCCAGAAGACAACCCATGCCAAATTTCTGCTGACATGAGGCTCTTCTGTGCACTTGCACGTTTCCATATGTCTGTGCAGTGCTTTCTTGAGGCATAACCTAATCCATCCTTGCTTACTAGAGCTCAACTGTCCATGTATAGAGCCCTGTTAAGTGTTTGACCTCACTGCCAATATGTGGGTCAGATTTGCAACATCTGTTCTTAATAAAATGTTACCCAGAAGGTCACCTGCCAAGTCTTCTGCTTTCAGCTAATATTAGGACACCAGATCTCTCTGAGGTAAACTTAGCAAGGGTCATGATTTTCAGAGCTGGACTCGAAGTTTCCAGGTGTGAAGATGCAATGCCTTGTCAAAGACCACTGCTGTTCCTCCAAATGACAAGCTACTGCCAACACACCCTCTGTCACGCCTCGTGGCCTAGATCTGCTTCCTCTATTCCAGCAAGAAAATCACCCGAATGCCAACATTGGGCACAGGCTGTCCTTCCAAACAAATCCATGTTTTGCCACCTCCTGGTACAAAGACTACAAACAAAAAACTGAAGTGTGTCCCCAGAAATGGCTCAGTTTGATGAGCTGCTAAGCCAGTATCACTTCTGTGCGTGTACCAGAAAGAGCAGGCTTGATAAAACGCTGAGAAGGAATTGTCATAGCAACTGAGATTGCAGCAGGACTGAGATCCATAAAATGAAACCCTGAAAATTTCCATACTTCTTACACAAAAGAGGACTATAGCAAAATGGATGCAGGAACTGGAGTATGTCTCTGCAGGATATCGGCTGTCTCTTAGTCTTGTCCACTCTGTCACTCAGTATGGTCTGCAGAAAAGACACAACATTACTAAGTCTCATAAGAGAGATTCAAAAGTTCCACATACAATGTTTGTCCAGAAATGTCTTTAAAATCTCTCTTTTTCTTTCCATTTATACACAACAGCCAGATCTCTCCTTCAGGATCTCATTATTCTGTTATCACATCTGTTGCCAAATTTTACGGTAAAGCTCCCTTCAGCTTGCTTTCATTCCTGGAAGATTATAGTGTGCTTTTTGAAAGTGTTTGCCATAATGTAAATATATTTAATCAATGTAAGCATTATTTTTCTGCTTCCTTTGGCCAACATACTATAAAGCAAGGCTTTGTAGATATTAATACTCTCTGACATATAATTGTTCTATACAACCTTGGGACCAATTCTTCCCTCAGAGCAGACACACAGCTCCCACTTGTTCTGATGAAAGTGATTGCATAAATAAAGTACATGAAATGCAGGGGTATGTAGCCTTCCTATGAGGCAATAAAGTATTTTTTATTCCTTTCATCCACATCAAGTTTTATTCATCCTACCAGTTCACAGGAAACGCATTAGCTGCTAACTACTCCTTACTTCCTCAGATGCCAAACCTACATAAGACTGTACATAAACTGAGCTTTGTGTAGCCTCAAGAGCTTGTTTTTTCTGTCCATGTATGTATGCATTACTCCCACTAACTTTTGAAGGTGCTAGACAGTATATGTATGTGTACAGTATGGAGAATAGACTTCAAAGCTTTGACTTCAGTAGTGTGTCCCTTAAATTAGTGGCAGATGTTTTTCAGCATACCTGGTTAAGAAGTGGTTAGCCATCGGATAATTTTTTAAATCCTGACCAAAAGAACTTTCACAGAGCGTGGATATTTATCACACAATGTTCATTTCATTATGAGGTAAATAACAGTCAACATAAACAGGTCATATTTCTACATAAACATGTATTTACCCATGCCTGGATCAGAAGTGTGTAGGTGATGGGAACTCTGGAACTTATCAGGCAAGATATCTATGCAGGATATCTATGGGACTGGAGGGACTTGATCCCTAGCAAGCCTGAACTTTTGCAGAAATTAGATTGAAAAAAGCCTCTTTTCCATCAAAACTATTGCCCATTCAAAACCCTGGATCTGAAATGGTGTCTATGGAAAAGTTGTTCTTGTGTAGATGCTGTCCTAAAAGTAAGCTTGAGCAAAGTAGCAGGGGTGCTCTCTGAAAATGTTTATGCTTTTTAGGAGCATAGTTTAAGACTCCTATAGACTTGGAGGTCATTTTTTCAGCTTCCAAAAAAAAAGGCTTTTCAATGAACATAACCTTTCCTTAGCCAACTAAGTCATTAGGTTTTTGTACCCAGACAAACTATTTCAACAGGAGAGATCGATACTGGAACACAGACCTGACCCTGAGTTTCCCATATCCTGGACTCCTGAGCTGCTACCTATTAGCCTTTTTATTTTTGGTTGTTCTGCATCGGGACAAAGCATGTTTTGATTCTTCAGTTATTTTGGCAAGTGGAATACTTGTTTTTTCTTCTACAGTCAATAAGTGTTCTAGAACCATTGGGGGAAAAAAAAGCATATTTGAAAAAGAATATAGAAGAGTTTATTTTTACTAACGCTGCACACTTTATTGAGTTTCTTGGTAAGACCATGTTCTTGCACTGTGGAATTGTTGGTGGCAGGTTTTTTTGGTTGGTTGGTTGGTTGTTTTCCTGTAACCAAGAGATGTCTACTATAAAAAAGATGGTAACAAATATTGAGAACAAGGGGTCATGCCAAACCGCTCTTCAGGGAAGACCTTTGAGAGAAGAGAAACTGCAGTGCCTATCAGTTCTCTAGAAGACTTCAACTCACATTGTTGACAATAGCCAAGACTGTTCAAACCTGAAAGTGAAAGTTAAAACTTCAGTTTACACTAGTATTGACAGAGGCTTGATGGTTTCTATCTGTGCTTCTCTGATGCAGAACAAAAAAATGAAAATCAGTTTTGATATTGCGTACTGTAATTTTTACTTCCTGGTTCTTGGTGCCGTTAGCAGAAATATTATCAAACAACACCTTTTCAGATTTCTTGTCTGATAAATTTAGCTCACAGAAAGCAAAGCTATGTTACCCCTGGATTTTGTTAAGTTGAAGAGCACAAGTAACCATTTATAAACCATTTATTGTATGTTAGGTGTCTCTTATGGGGGATTGTGAGTATTTGAGAAGAAAATTTTGATTTTGAGGAAGACTAGAAGTTGTGTCCATCTCAGCATTTCCTTTCTGTGAACTTGGACTGGGTCATTTCTCCATCTAGTAGTTACTAAAGCACCAGTCTTGAACAATTACACAACCTTTTCTGCTGTTAAGAAAAAAAAAAAATTGTCCAAGCATTTGCTTTCCAGTCCCAGCCTACCCAAGCCTTTATTATCCTCTGTGGAAACAGACAGAGAAGACAGCTATAGCCTGACCTGTTCTGACTGATAGGAAACTAGGCCCCTCTAGATGTATTAGTGTTGCACATCAGTAACTTTATGCACCAGTAATATCACAGTTATCACATCACAATCATAGCCCAGTATATACCTTCCCAATTACAACTGAAAATAGTTATGAAGGAGCGTAAGAATGTGAATCAGAAGAGATGTATTTGTTTCTGTAGGTTTGTGCTCAGGGTTATTTTAGCCCTCCTGTTAGCACTGTATTTAAAGACCACTGAGAGGTCTCTACAATCTCGCTTCTTTTATCCTTTCAGACAAGCCATGTGGGGACCCGCCGTCCTTCCCTCACACCATCCTGCACGGCCATACTGGCTTCGAAATGGGGGATGAGCTGCTGTATGTTTGTGCTCAGGGGTACGTCATGGGCAACAAGGAGGCGGCATTCACGCTGCTCTGCGACACTTGCGGGGAGTGGTATGGGCAGGTTCAGGCCTGTGTCAAAGGTAAGCCTGGCACGTGGAGCACCCCTCCAGCTGGTCACGGCCTCCCATCAGCCCAGCCAAGGTGGTTTCAGGCTACATGGGATGTCTCCTGGGTCTATTGTCCCAGTGAAGGTCTTGGTGACCATAACATCCAAGTCTTGCTGGCCCAATGGGTCTTTCAGAATGCTGTTCATAGACATCGTGATAAACCATAGCAGATGACAACTTACTCATACTTGGATATGCAGAAAGTTCCTATTTGGGTAGCAGGAGCTATTTAAAATAAAAAAGAAATGTTTTCTGCCATGTTTATCTTTGCCGTATCTGCTGAACCCATTTCAGGGATTCACTGCAAGTTTTTTCCCAAGGTTATCGTTCAGCACTTACCTTCTACACCACCATCTCCCTTATCTTTCCCACAACACACCTTTTCTTTAGTACTAAACATTATTTTCAGTTACTGAAAATAATGCTTTGGAAAGATCCTTCATCCGGGGATTTAATATCAGAATCAGCTCCTTCCTGCAAATCAGTTGTTTTTGATCTTGTATGTGTTCATTCTGATCCTGAATGAAGTTTGTAACTTTTCAATGCACTTGCTTTGTTTACTCAAGAAAAGGGATTACTACTGATGTTACAACAAATATCAAAGGTATTTCTTTCAGAGTAGTTTAAAAGTCATGCCCAGGCAGTGTCAGTGAGCCAAAGACATTGTTTACCAGATAGAGTGTACAATGTAGGTTTTCTAAGTCCTCCGCTCTGTTTATTTTCACATGAAGCCACAGAGTTGCTACAGACCAGGCTACTGAAATGAAAACTCAGTGTTTATTCTTGCCCTTGGAAACCTAAAGCAAATATAGAGACAAGCCAGTATCTTTTTGTAGGAAGACACTAAGCATGGCCTACACACAAATAACATCTTTCCTTGCAGTAATCATGCTGAGGCTGTCTGTGGCTTTATCATTTGGTCACCAGCCTTATATTTTTACATGATGCTGCATGCTGCTGTCCCCTATGGAAAAGAGAAAACACCCCACAGAGACAGGGGCCAATACCCTTCAAGGGCACAGCAGATCCATATGCAAAATCCCCCTGCTTCTTTGTATTTGCAGCTCATGCCATGAGGTGGCTGGAAGCATCCAAGCCTCCAGTGCAGGCTGTTTGGGCTTCTGGACCAAGGTGAGGGTGGCTGGGTGCCTATAGCTCCAGCTGCAGTGGGACATGCTGACAGGAAAACTTGGTCTGTGAAAAGTACATCTGCTAGCATATTAAAAACTGCTGGTAGTGCACCCCTCATATTGAGTTTTTCAAAGTTTCACTTTTGCGCCATTTCATTGCTAGGTTGAATTGGGATGACTGTCCTTCAGGTGTTCTTGAATTTTTATTTGGGATGCAAATGGGTAATACAATGGTTATCCATCTTTTAAATCCCACACTTTGTCCAAGGGCTTGTGAGGAGCCAGTGTGTCTGAACTTAGGTTTAACTAGCCCTTTCCTACTACATGCTAGAGCACTCCTGAACTTCTAGCTTTATATGTGTGATAAAGGCCACTTCATTTAACTAGGTTAGGGAAATTAAAAACATATTAATAGAGCTGACTGTACCACAGAAGAGGGCTGTTGGAGAGTGATAGTAACGTACAGACATACACCTTGGGTTACATTTAGGCAGTGAGGTGGAAAAGTTAAAAAAAATATATATTTTTTTAACTTGCCTTATTAAAATGCATAGAATTTTTAAGATGTACCACACTTTCAGGATTTTCTTCTGCAAGCACAACAGTAGCCACTCAGATATTTACCTCTTTAAAATGAATGAAAGTGGATTTTCTTACCAAATCTTACCAAATTCTTACTCAAGGAATGGGACTTTTATAAAAACAAAACAAAACAAAACAAAAACACTGCTAAAAAGCTCTGGGAAATTATAAAAACAGAATTTCTTTAACTTAAACATACAAAAAAAAGAGATCTACCTTATATGTGTTAGGTTCTACAACAAACTTTTGAAGTTTCCCCTTCTTTAGAGATAAACTAAATAGTACTATGAATTCAGATTTAGATGCAATCAGGGTTCTGCCTACTCATTCTGTTTCTCACATTACTCCTCTCCGTGCATAAAGTTCAGAATTTCTCCAATATTTAAGAATAGTAGTCAGATAATCTTACAGACTGTTTTTCGGAGAGAGTATCACATCTTTAAGATGATATTTGTGGTCAAACAGACCCATTTTAAACAAAGGAATTGGCAGCTGTTGAACAACTGAGCAAGCAGAAAGTACATGCTCCTTGGAAATTGGATTGGAGTGAAGCAATCTAAATGGGATAGAGTCAGCACATCCATTTTAGCACCTATACATTTCTTAATGCCTAGGGTCTTGCAAGGAGTTATTTTTACTCAAGAATATATACCACCAGGTGGTGGATAATCAGGAGGAAAGGTAGCTCATAGTAGCAATGAGTCATGTCTGTGCACCAGGGAACCAGATATTCAAAACCAACCAAATGGTGTAGAGATACCAAAACCATTTCTGATGTCTTCCTGAATGATTTCAGCTTCCAGAACAGTTATTGCAAAGAGCAATTCAGATGATTAAGTGAAATACTGGATAGGGTGTTGGGGGAATATAGAGGAAAAGAAGGGAAAAAGAAAATCTACATCTGATAACCCAGTGGGCCTGAATCTCCCACAGTCTGCACCAAGCTGACACTTCTTTTTCCTTCGCTGTGAAAATGCCAATTTCATCACATGTAGAAATAAAACTGTATTACACCAGAGTAAAAACAGGAAAGAGTCAGGCCATTTGTGTGTGTTTCACTGTTTTCCCTGGATAAATAGTCTATTTCCCCTGTTTTGCCTCAGCCTTTCACATAGCTGCAGGGGAGAGAAAAATATTTTTAAAAGAAATAGGAAAATGTGGCTGTAAAATCACAAACATCAACACTGGAACTTGGGAGCAGATGTAACATTGTGGATTATGATTTTTAAAATTATTTAAATGTAGATTTCATGCTGAGGAGCTGCCTTTGATTAATGCTTTTAAAACACTTTAAGGACCCGGGGTAGAAAACACTATATGTGTTCTGTGAATCATTAATTATTTATTCAACCCTCCTGATCACAATTCTTTAAGAAAGGAAGCTTTACAAGAAGACTGAAATGTGTTTTATTGATGATAGGGTTCATTATTAAAAATAAATAAATAAATAAAAGTAAGAATTTATCAAAGAAGAAGAAAAAGAATTTAATTAAAAGAAGCCTGATTTAAGTTGACAGATATTTGGGGGCCATAGCAGAGAAGAGAATAATTATTAGTTAAGTGCTCCAGGAGACGGCATACACAACCATTTTTAAGTGCTTGAAGGCAAAAGAGTAACTTCCCCGTTGTGAAGGCTAATAATGGGACTTAATCCACAATTTATGTCCCTGTTAGCAGAGGGGACCGTTTTTGTTCTCACCGGCTGACAACAGAGGAAAGATGATTGTAAAGCCACTACGATGAACATCTAAGAGTTACGTTTAGAGGCCAGTAAGATGATATGGTTCTCTGGTGCCAAATCTGCTCTGGGTGAGCAGCTGGAAATGGGAGGTCGTTCCGACGCTTTTACACAAATGCAACAGGATCACGGGGAGAAAACACCCATCAGAGCATTAAAAGAAACCAGGCCTGCTCCTAAATCTTGTGTGATGACCCTGAGACCATGGGCAAGTCACTGTGATATTCTCTGCTACCTTATCCAGCTTGTCTGTGAAACACTGATAGTAATTATCCAGCTTCGTAAAACTCGTTGAGATGTGCATGTGTTTCAGCTATGTGTTGCTGTCCTAGCCAGTAACTGCCACGTCATGCTGCCCAGCTTTCCAAGCTGAATATCTGACTAAGCATCAGTAATTGGGTTTTCCTTGTGCTTGTCTAAGAGCATTTGGCCTGCTCTGCATTCACAGTTGCACACTCAGAGCAGATTCAGAGTTGAGGACCTATCACCTTACCAGCGGCTAAATACAGCACATGGGTGCGCATTGAAGTAGCTTTATGATCATCTTTCCTCTCTGTTTTCATCCAGTCAGAATAGAAATGGTCCATTCTGGCACACAGGATGTAAATGTACAACTGTGCAGTTAGAAAATCCATCAATTAAATACAAAAAAATATATTATGCATCAATACTCACTTATCTCCAAAATATTTTGGCAAAATTTGGCTATGGTCATAATTGAAACAATTAATTTTGGGGTTAAGTGGATTCTGGATACAAGAAATAGTGTTGAAAATTAACAATACAATACATTACACATAACTTTATTGTAAATTACAGGCGTGAGGGAATGGTCTGCAATTTTTAATCAAGATATTTTTAAAGAAAAAAAAAGTGTCTTCTGTATATTTACTGTTTCCTGCAAATTCTCATTGTGAAAAGATGCTGTGTTCTAGCTGAAAATATGGGGATATTCAACCCAACAAAGCAACCTTAAGCAGAGAACAGGGAAATACATGTTTTTGCAGTTTATTATTTTTTTCTATTTCTGTGGAGAGAAAATATTTGTTTCACAAAATATGTCCTGAAGATTGTCATTGTAGTAAGGTCTGAAAGCAGACAGTATGTGCCATGCAGTGGCTGTCCTGCAGGCACAGAAAATAAACTGACAGTTGCTGTATGACATTCCTTCCTTCCTTCCTTCCTTCCTTCCTTCCTTCCTTCCTTCCTTCCTTCCTTCCTTCCTTCCTTCCTTCCTCTTTCTTTCTTTCTCTCTTTCTCTCCCTCTATTCCTCTTTCTCTCTCTTTCTTTCTCTTTCTCTCTCTTTTTCTTTCCTTCTTTCTTTCTTCCTTCCTTCCTTCCTTCCTCTCCCAAGAAATGAAGTATTGGTTCAATATCCAAAGTGTTAATACTGACATTTCAGTGGGAGTCAGGGATACATTGCACTAAACTAGATAAGCATCCTCAAGAGTATGCTTCCTAAAACCGAAGGCAGATTAGATGGCTGGGAAATCATGCCATGTTTCTACCCTAAAATTGTCTAGGAAGAACATAAGGCACTTATCCTTTTTCCCTTGTCTGCTTTGGGATTTTCAACTATAAGCTTGTGGCAGGAGAGGTCCTATCTTCTGCATGTCTAAGAAGCCTTTCCAGCATCAACACTTGGGTGCTGTCCTTGCACATTCACTGCTGGTCTAGCTTTTCTGCAATAAGGACATACTTCTGATTTCAGAGTGGCAAGGATTTATGGGACTTTGAATACCACTGAAAGATTAGTCTACAGACCCCATTTTTTTTCCCCTGATTCAACTGCTCTCATTACTTCAAACACTGTTTTCGGAATCTTCAGGAGTAGTTTTAATTTACATTCATGTGGTGTATAAGCATGACTAGCCACCACCATTATTTAATTCTTTTTGTTTGTTTGTTTGTTTGTTTGTTTTAAATGGAAAGGGTAAAACCAAATGTCTCTGGCTTTTGATCTTATTTACATTTTATTTCTTCCTTTTTTTTTTTTTTTTTTCTGAGAGTGGAAAGGGAGAGTTGTGGCAGTCAAGTAAAATAAGCAAAAAATACATTCAAGGCCCGTCAAACCAATTGTTATGACAAACTTTGGTTCTCTTTTCAGGTCTGTCACTTTGCTGTTGTATTAGTTTAATGCAAAATATCAATCTGGCATGAACCAATTCTGCCAAGTCAAATTAGTTTAAAAAATTATGATGGGTTATGTTTTTATGTTAGCAGGTTAGCCAGACTGAAAATCATCCTCCATCTTGTAGTTGTTACAAGTGACAAAAGGCAACATGAATCCTATCTTCTAGAATGCTCTAGTTGATTTGACAGAAGTGTGTTCATGTGCCTAAGCCTGATCCAAATCAAATAGATAATTCTTCAAGATGCCATAGTTTACAAACCTGACTTATCTTAGGCAAATCCATGTAAAAGCTCTTTTCCTTCCCACCCTTAAAGACAGATGCCAGCTTTATAATGTTTGCTGTAGCTACTTTGAGATTCCTAGAATATAAAGATGTTTTTAACAGTAAAAATATTTATGGTGATGGTCTACATAGAATCAAGTTTCAATTTCCTGTACTCCAAAAATACTTCCATAAAATATGCAGTGCACTTCATGGTTGTCCAAAATAGCAACACTCAAAATAGAGCTAGGATGCCAGTATGCTATCTAGAAGAAAAAATAAACTGATCCTAGAGTGTGGAAAACTCTTTGGTTTTGCTTGTCTCTATGTTTGGTCACTGTTTTCACATTAGGATCGAAAGCTGAAGGAGATGAAAGCTCTTTGAAACTGGATGCTTCCCAGAAAGGACAAAGCTAAATTAAAAGGCTTTTAGCTTTTAATTGAGCTTCACATCTTTGATAGTATGCCATTTCAGCATCTGTTGCTGGAAAATGTTCATTTCAGCCTCTGTAATCCCTCAGACAGTGAATCAAAACTCACTGATCCTTCAGTCTGCCAGAGGACAGGAGGGGTAAGGTATAACAATGACCAAATATAGACAGATTTCAGTCTCTGACTAATTAATGTCAATGTTGGCTCTTCCTAAAACCAGACTTGCCTGGCTGGGAAGGAAGACGCGAACATTTTTGTAAATCAGTTGCTAGCTGTTTTTAAAATGCATGCAAATAAAGGTTACAACTATTTGCATAAGAGGTTGAGCTGAATCTACTATGGTTGTTGCTCTTCAGTTCTGAGACTGAAATTCAGAAAGCTGGAAAGCTCTAGAAAGCACTGATGAGGTGAGCAAAGAAAAGTGTAAAAGTTGTGCAATCTGTTCCTGGAAAATCACACTCACAGCTGATTTAAAAGACTGTCATGGTAAAACAAACTCAGTAAATACTAAATCTAAGCCCCAGTTGAAGGTCTGAGGCCCAGAAGAAAGAATAGACTATTGTTATTATTGTGTAAGTCGATTCAGGATCATATAAACCAAAGCTTCAGAGTAAGGGGTCTGTATTTCTTTTGATGGTTAGAGAGCTCAATAGTTGCTTTCATTCTGGCACCCCATAAGCTAACATTAGTTATGTTGATAGTCTTTGCTATAAACTATACAAATAGAGGAGATTGCATATAAAAATACATTATAGCAGCTTTACAACTTGGGCCACAATCTGATTGTCAAAAGGAACAAGACTCCCTCATGCAGTGACAAGCAGTACATAATGAACTCCAATCTCAGGCTCTCTTTAGACTATAATGGGCTTTTTCTTTCCTCAGCTGAGCATTAGGAAAGCACCAATTCACTTCTATACATACAGGATCAGCCCGAAAGACAGCAGGTTTGGGAGACTTGATTGATGGTTCAACAAACCCGTAATGTGTTCTGATAGACGGAGGACCTGTTTTCCTCTAGGTGCACATGTTCTTTCCTGATGTGTCTCCACAGGACTTTCTTCTGAAGGAAAGAAAGTACACTGCAGGAAAGGCACTAAAGGGGCAGAGCTTTGAATATATAAAAAGCTATTACTGCAGTCGTTAATTGTTGACCAATAGTCCATACCAGTCAATCAGATGAATGCTAGCTGCCTATTCATTTTGATAGCCAAATAATAGTTCCAGAGGAAACAACACAAGCACATGAATATAACCTTTGTTCATGGATGTACGTGCATGCACTAGAACACCATAACGTAAAAATCCATGTTTCCTCCTCAGCTGAATTACTTTAGTCTGAAAAGTAAATGAGTGGCAAAAATGTACAGAAAACAAACAGGTTAAGACAGGCTGGTGTGACGATTTATCTCAAAAATGAAACCAATGAACATCACACTTGGTAAGTGGTGAGTTCTCACATTAAGATGTTACTGTTCAGGTATATCCAGTAGACAGCTATAAGCTGTCCTGAGAGACACCGAATTTTAGTAAAACAGGCATGGCAGATACCAACTTCTAGAAGGGATCTGGATGCTAAGAGGATAAAGTGGCCCAAGACAATGTTTCCGTGTAAAGACAGCACCAAATAGAAAAATTCCTTGAGACCAACACAACAGAACAAGGTGAGACTAGCATTTGATGGCTATTATAAATGTTATATAGCAATGACCCACACAGAGCTTCGTAAATATGTTGTTAAAATGCTTTGGTATTCAGAGGTAGTCATTAGCTAAAGTCTGAAATGCTGTTGGAAAAGGATTTTGAGGTAAATTAGAAAAGTGATATTCCTACCAGGAAGCTTTCCGCATTGATAGCAGGATTCCCAGTCTGTTAAATTGTCTTTGAAACATGTGGGATTTTTTTCCTACTTTGGAGAGGACAAAGAAGATCTAGAGGATTATTCAAGCAGGTGAGGAGACCAGGACCAGGAGGGAGAGAGACCCATTGCTGGCCCTGCTGTATCCTGTGCAGACTTCACCATGTGTCCTTGATGTGAGATGAGGGGATCTGCGGAGCACATCCAGTTCTCCAGCACAGTAACTTTCACTAGGTATTAACTCTCTCCAGGCTATGTCATACATCTCAGTTTCCCCAGCATAACTGCTTCACTTTATGGCAGTCCCAGCTGCTATTCCAAGAAAAATACCTTTTGCTAATACTCATTCTGTTCTTGCACCTGGCTTAAGCTGTTCTGGCAAAAAGTAAGCTGGTGTGAGCTGTATCACCGCTAAGTGGTTTTTGGTCAGACTGGTTTGACAATATTTCTAATCTTTCTTAAGAGTAGACCAAATATAGCTCTGCCAGAAGTCTGGGAAGGAGTCTCCAAGGAAAATGTGACTCATTCAGAAATTGAGGTGGGCCCCAGATGAAAATGTGATTCAAAGTTGGTTGAGTGTAAAAAGACAAAAAAAGATAAGGCTTTATGAATGTTTTGTAATGCAGCTTCTATTAATTTCTTGTTTCCCATGTCATGCCCAGTTTATTGCTTTGCCGTCTTCATAAAAGACTAAACACTCTCTGAAAAAGAAAAATTCTCACCATGAACCTGTTTGCTTTATTTTCCATATCCCAAGGCACTATTTTCTAGGACTTTTAATGCCAGCATAAATCTCAGCAGTTACATCAACTTTCTATGGAGTAAAACTGGTGTGAGCTGAAAATCAACCACCCGGTCTAGCTTGGAAAATTTTTCATTGGGCTAAGGCTTAGAAGAGTGGAAGAAATATAAGTTACAATGCATTATTTCATTCAAATTCAAACACTTAGTTTCATGCTTTGATTTGAAGGCTATTTTGCTAAGAGTGTTAGGTCTGGCAAGGCGTGGGGAGTATTTCTAAATCAAACTCAAACTTTGTGATGAATCCAACTCTCTGTTGCACTCTGTGTTATGTTTTGTTTTGTTTTTTCCCTTTTTTATTCTTTCTTTCTCTCTCTCTCTCTTTTGGTAACATTCAGCTTCTTAAAATAGGAAACCCAAGAGAAACAGACAGTATTATCTTGATATCTAGGTGTTAGAGCCAGAGTTTTCTACCCTTGAAGTCGGGGGTTCAAGCTTTCTTTCTCTCTCCAGATGAAGAAAAGCAGAATGCAGTGTCAGTTTTGGTGAAGGGGTCTTCCTTGGACAGTTCTGAAAAGCTCTAATGGAATGAGAAATATTACTCTGCTCACTTGGCCCCAAGTGCCCTATCCCTGCAACACCAAGGTCATTTCAGGAAAATACTGTAATGATGAAAAAGTGAACACTGAGTACTAAGCACAATCATTCTGTCTGAAAACAGACGAAGTTGCTGTAAAACTTAAAAGGTTTTATCTTTAAAAAAAGTTCAGTTATTAATTGATTACATTTTACTATGCATTCCTCTCCACACCTATTTATTGCTTGAAAATGATGAAAATTTGTCCTCAAGTCTGGAAAAGAGTCATGTTAGGGAGAGTAAATGTTTGAGAAAACAATAAGCAACTGAAAGAAACCTCTAACTAAATCCTCTAACTAAGTTATTTATATACATTTTTAAATCTGGAAAGACAAGATGTTAGCAGTTAGCATTGACACCTGTCATAATTTTTAAAAAGTTGATATTGACTATCAAGCTTATGGAGGAGAATTCCCTTTTCAAATAAACAATAACACTGAATGAAAAATCCTGTTTAAAAAATCACACCTCATTGCATCTTTCTTTACAGCTGTTTTAACAAATGATTCCAGCACTTTTCTGAAGAAATCAAATGTTGGATTTTATTTTATTTTTTAACTTTTCTAGATGAAACTGAGGCACACATTGACTATGAAGATAATTTTCCTGATGACAGATCAATACCAATTGTTGAGAATGAACATGCCAATGGCAAAGAGGAAATTGAGCAGGAACAAGAACAGCCTTCCTTCAGTAAGAATCCAGAGGAAAGAAGAACTGTAAGTACCAGAGGGGTTACTCATGACACAGATACTTCTGAAAAAGGAAGCAGGGTACCAACTGAATCCCCTGTTTCACTCCTAAGCCAAAAAAATTTGTTTTGGTTTCCATCAGAGGCTTTCAGTGAGCCTGAATCAGAGAAAGAGACAGATGATTCTACTAAAGTACAGTTTTCTGAGGGTGATAACCATATTGGAGTGAAGACAGTCTATGATGAACCTGGTACCAAAATGTTTTATGACAGTGAGGACTTCCCCATTGGACCCATTCTCACAACTAATGATACAAAGGCAGAGATAGATAGAGTTGCCATTACTGATGAGTCTTGGTTAGATGGCTATCCTGTAACACAACAAGTGGTAGAGGATGATGAAGAGGAGGGGGATAAAGTTGATGGATCGATGGGAACAGAAGAAGACATTGTCCTCACAACTGACCAACCAAATCATGTTGAAGTTAGAAAATTGGACAATGGTAGCCCAGTTCCAGAGAAAGGTTTAACACAAATTGTGGCAGCAACAACGAGGATAGATGATGAAGGGGCCAAAGAGACACCGGTACCACCTACATCAGTGGGCGGTCTGGAGGACTTAAATGTGAGCAGAGGTTATGATGATGCCGCATGGGACCACCCAACTACATCTCTGGAAACTGTGACTCAGGAGCCCAGTACAACGATGCTGTTGGACATAAGCAGCCTAAAAACATCCATGTCAGAAACCTCTATGATAGTCAGCCCGTTTGATCACACTACCTATGAAGAAGCAAAAGGAACAACAGCCTACCCAATGCAAGTAGCAACCACGGCACCAGCTCCAAATATCATTACTGACACATCACCCCAGGAATTAGCTGAGCAAGAAAATCTCACACAGGGCCTTGGAGAAAACCCTGTCCCCACTTCTGAACCTTGTGAGGGAGAGGATTGCCCCAAGTCAAGTAAAGGTCCTATCATAGTGGTAATTGTGATTCTTCTGTGCTTATTACTGGTTGCAGCTGTACTGGCTGTATGTTTTTTCAAAAAACAGCAGCAGAAAAATTCTGTCTATAAACTAAATGGAAGGTGTCAACCCAGGCATCACTGCTACCACCACTACCACCACCAACACATTGAAATGCAGAAAGTCTAACCAGGGGTCTTTGGGGAGAGATGCTTGATATCAGAAGAAAAACATATTGATACTAGAAGGATCACATGACTCTTGGATACTAAAATTCAGCAGTGCAGAAAGCAGAAAAAAAAAGCTAAAAGAACATAGAAGACAGAAAAGATTTCATCTGATTGAAATCGCAGTTTAGCATATCTGACCTTTCAGAGCTAAATAATCTGTATGTTTTTATCACAAGAGTCTTTGGGAGACAGCAGGGCACAGTTTGCTTGCTAGTGCATCTACAATTAGTTCCTCTTTTACATTTTGCTCCTATTAATTGATTAATTTTTGTGTTACCTGGTTATAATCTAATGGCAGGGCTGGTCATGCCTTCTTGGACTATTCTCAGTGGAACGGGGAAAGAAGGAGGAAAGGAGGGGAGAAGGATGTTTTTGGAGCAACCACACATTTGCTGTTTGTTCCTTTTTGAGAACCTGACCAAGTTTGTCAGGATAAACCACTGTAACGAATTATTGCTTGACATGTCTTTAAAAGAAGAACTATTTGCTACCATACTTTAATGGATAGTATTGCAATGATTACTAAGGTACTTTTCTTCAGTGTAATGAATTTAACAAGCCAAAAGTGTTGGATCGTTATGATATTTTTATGAAAGGTGTTCTTTTTGCCTTAGTGAAGAAGTGCCATTCTTATACTAACTTTTTATAGAAATGATGATGCCTCCCTGGAATTCAGAGAATACTGCAAAGGCCATACTTCCTTTAATGTCAGCAGGAGAGGAGTCAGAGCACTTTTGATTTCAGGTGTTATGATGAATAGCCTCATATTACAGAGCAGACAGTGATGAAGTACTTTGCAGGGGAACCTAACCTGAAGCCATTCGCTTTTCTGAATGATAGCTACTGACCAAGATTTTGAGTTTTAATTCACAGCCAGTAGTACCTCTGGCAACTGAAGCTACATGTAACATTTCTGCCATATGAGTTCTGTGGAATGACTGATTTTCACCATTCTGCTCTTTCGTCAGCTGAAGAGGTGTCTGGGGTGGGCAAAGATCGGTGATGGGAGATGGGCAACTGTTTTGAATGCTGCTTTTTGTAGTCTTAAAGGTAAAGTGAACTTAGGAAAGAGAGAAATTGCATCCACTTGACAAAATGCAAAAAGTTGACTTTTATACTGGGTGTTTGCATAAAAACATAGAGGCTTTTCCAACAGCATGTTCCATGTCAAACAGTTTTGAAAATAACTATGGATAGAGAGGAAGATGGAGGAAGATGTTTTCTGGAATCCCTTCAAACAGTTCTGGTGTGATTAGTATGAAATATTCTTCCTTAACTTTCTGAATGAAAAGGAGAAAGACTGACAGCTCTGAATAATCTGCAGGTCAGAAATGAATTCATCTGCCACTATGTTGTACAACCTTAGCCAAAATGCTCGAGCACTTAACACATCAAAATACTAATAAAAGGTGACTCGGTGGAGTCCACCCAATTTCATGATCTGCCTTGAGTCACAGTAGCAATCACCTCTAACTCCATGGAAGTTAGTTAACTTTATGAAATGGAGTGCAGAATTTGGCCCGTCATGCATCAATGCATGCATCCATCAATCAATCCCAATGCTGGTAAGGAAAACAAAGATTTTTTAAATGACAGATATACAATATCTTGGAGAATTTGTCCTCAGTGTGTTAAGAGTTGAATCTAATTGCCTGGCAAAAGCCACAATAATCAAAGAACAACAGAAACTGTACAGATTTGTAAATACTGTGTTCTCTGACATATGCATGACTTTATGCTTTTAATGCATTCTAAAATATGAAATAACCTAGATTTTCTGTTGTAAACTATTTTTTTTATGCAGCAGTTTTTAAAAAAGCAATGGATTTAGCACTAAGGAACTTTATGGACACTGTTAACTCAACTAAAATATACTGTGTTTAATCTTATGGAAATATGCTGAAAATGAACACAGGAACATCCATTAAAATATTGTTTAACTGAAAGGTACAAATGTGTGTTACAGTTCTGTGAAGTATTATCCAGAATGAAAAGTCTTTACTGTTTGTCTCAGGAACTGAACTGTAAAAATGAGACTCAGAATATAATTACAAACACAAACTGTACAGGGATCTTATTTGAGAGACAGAAATACTTGTTATTCATGAACCAGAAGAAAATGTACATTAACACAATGCTTTGGAGGTATTTAAATAAAAATCAAGTTAAAGAAAAGCGAAAGGAAGCAGTTGTGTGTGTTCTTGTGCAAATCATCCAGTCTACCTACATATTTATGGAAAAAAAGACAAGTCTGGCACTTGGATAATTCTTGTAGAAGACACTTTGATATTAAAAAATTAGCTGAAAAGTGTTCAGCTTAGGTTCCTATTGCATTTCTGCTCAGAAGAGCATCCACCCCCATGCAGCAGCATCTGCATGTACTCACGGTTTTTATTTTACTAGAATGATTCATGGAGTTTGGGGAAAAAAAAAAAGAGAAGAAAAAAAAAAAAAGAGGGATAAACAGTCCATGAATGATATATTGGACTTAGACCTCCTCTCATGTGTGAAACTTGGCTGGTCAAAGACAGTAGGGATGGAGAACAACCAATACAGCACAGTAAGTACAAAATCTGAAGATGATAAGGCCAAAATACAGGGATGAATTGCTCAGTACAGGCAGTAAGAGCTAGAAGTGACGGATGTGGGTTGAAGTTAGGAAAGGAAGAAGTAAAGGTGGAAATATCAGGCATGATTTTGTGATGATATCTATTCATTAAGAGATGTTGTCCTGTGATGAAAATCATGTATTATACTCTTTTAGGAAAGCCACATAGAGCAGGATGGCCAGAGTTAACTCACCAGCACCAAGACTATGATATTCTACCTCTCCTCTCTTTTCCTTTGTCCACAATTACCTATTAGCTGGGCCAGGAGATCATCTCCTGCTGCATCTTGCACCATCCTGTATGAATTTGCTACCAGGCAGGATGAGAAGTGATGCTGTGACGAGTCATGTTAAAGCTACTGAGAGTCTTCATGGTAGCCAGCCTTTCTCTTGGTGGTTGTTTGGGGTTCCAGACCTTGGAAAAAAAAGGTGTTTGCTCCCCCTTATACAGAAACATTAGAATCACAGATCTTATGTGTTTGGTAAGTTCTCAGCCTGAAATCCCCTTCTTTATTTCCATGGTTATCCTTGTATTTCCTAGATAGGGGATAATATACAGTTTATTGCACTGTACTGGTTTATTGCATACTGTACCTTAAATTTTATTGTGTTGAGGATCTGTTGTTGCAAGCATTGAAGCCAGCATAGATTGATTTTTTTTTTCTTCAGTGAAAATAATTATTTTTTTAATATATCCAGTAATTTGTAGCGCTAACATAATACTACCTGTGAAAGATCATAATAGGTAGCCATGAATGACAATTTTAAAAATTAGTTATAGCAAGAAATTATTCAATAGTTGTAAGACTTGTTAAACTACAGGGTTACCACCAGTTCAGGAAGAAATATATAAATTATATATATATAATATATATATAATATATATAATATATATATATAATATATATATTAAAAATAAATTAAATAAATATATCAATTTAAGATAAGTTATAGTGAGAATGAGACAAAGGTAGAAAGCCCCAATTTTTCTTCTGTAAAGTTAGTCACATGAAGTTACAGCTCTGACCCCCATATTTCCATTTGAAAGTAAGAAATTTCAATGACTTTGCAAAAGAACTAATCAGTAAAAAGACATATTCATTACTTTTTGCTGCTTAAAAGGCCTGCCTAAAAGCTACATCAAAGGGAAAAAAGTTAAAAATACTAAAAGAAAACTTAGAAAGTTTTTTTCTACCAAAAAAAAAAAAAGGGTTAGCATTTATAAACTTAACAAATTCAGAACTCTCTACAGAATTCAGTTTCCATATATCATCAGTACTCTAAGGAGAGAGAAGAGGGGAGGGAGAAGAGATGGGTGTCTAAACCACTGAATATTTCCTTGCCAAAAATAAATAAATAGGTATCTATTTATTTTAATATATTTTTTCTAGGCACTGAAGAGGACTTAAGATACAAAACGTTGGTTTGCTGGGGTGTGCAACCCAACTTACTTTGGCTATTTCTTACTTAACTTCTTTTTTGTATATAGCTTAAACTCTCCACACTAGGTCATTCAAGTCTTGAGTCACCAGAAAAAAGAAGTCGCTGTTGAAAGTATGGCAGACAACCAAAAGCTCAGACAGCTGCAATGAAGGATTAGTTGTGGGTTTTTCTCACTGCCTTGCTACAAACTGCATCACAGCTCTATGTTCAAACATTATTAAATGGGAATGTTTTCTCTGGCTCCAACTACTTCTCCCCACAGTTTAAGTATTGAATTTTTTTAACTGAAGTATCTTTGGTTTACAGCTCACATTAGAACTTAAAAACATATTTCCATAGTAGCTGGCATATGCAGGCAACTGTTTATTCTCAGTACCAGCCATAATAAACACTTGTACTTTTATAATCCAACAAATCTTTGACTAAGCACAACTCCGTTTTCAGAGCTGTAAAATTTGCATGCTATTTAAACCATTTTTTCATGAAGACTCTTTAGAAAATGAAATATTTACAAAGTCTTCCTTCACTATCGGTAAGGACCAGTAATTAACTGTGAAAAACGTGGCAAAATAGGATGGGTATTAATTGCAACAATGTACTGAGAAAAGGTCTTGTAAAGCCAGACATGCTATATGATTTTCAGAGGAATAGATTGTCTTTTAGAAACAAGCTTTTAATTTGATCTAGAACTTATTCTGGCAAATGTGAAAAAACGGCACGTCCTTGGTCAGATGGGATGGGCTTTCCACTTGAATTGAGAACAGCATCCGAGTAACTTTTAAATTTATATTTTAGCATTCCAAAGCAGTAAAGCTCTGGAAAATGGAGCAATTTGAATTCTCTTTTGGCTCATGTATTGTCAACAGAATTAATGAAGTTCTGATTGCAGAATCATTACTGTGAATGAAAAAGCCCAGCACAATGTTTAAATTCCTATTGAATTCACCAAAACTGATCATTCTAAAAGTATTTACTATCTGATGTTGACTGTATAGGATATGGGAATCACCGAGACACAGCAAGTATGGAGTCTGAGATACTGTTTTCTCAAAACTGAATCAAACCATACTTTGAGTAGAATTACTACTCCCTTCTTTCTTTTTTAATGAATATTGATATTTATGAGGATGAATTATTAAGAACCCACTAACACATGAATAATTACTATCAGTAAAAGCAGGTATTAATGTGAAAAAGATTACATACTAGCACAGTCTGTCAGATACATTGATTTCCAACCTGCAATTCTTTTCTTTTGCCTTGACTTTGGTACTTACAAACAAAAATTGTCCTGACAGCCAGCAGTCTTATCCTTCACATAACCAGGTATCCATATCCACTTGAGTGCACTACGGCATTTGTGACTCAGTTTAATCTTAAGTTTTCAAGAAATACCACATCACGCAGGACCCCCATCCAGCAGAAGATCGCGTAAAGGATTACATACAGGCCCTTGTGTTAGCCATCTGCCAGAAGTCGAACTTCATCCACCTTTAATCTACGGCTGTTGACTGAATTACATGCTCAGTATATGGCAGGATTATTAGGGACTTGATTGTGGGCAGCAACGGAGCATCAGATGCCAACAGCAGCTACAGAAATAGCCAACTTTGTTATTAGAATTGTGAGCAATTATTAAGAGGAGTAATTGTTCGACTCCCCAACAAGCAATACTACCAAGGAGGTTGATAGGAGCTTCATCTCCAGGGCCAGCAGACACGCGGTACCAATGCTGTGTCCAGTCACACAAACACAATGGCTTCAAAAGAATGATGCTTCCCTGAGCACCAGCGTCATGCTGTAGACCTTGTCAAAAAAAATAAATGGAGCTAAATGTAAATATCCTATCCAGATATGCAGAAGCTGGTAATATCTGAGGTAGGCAACTCACGATCGTGAGAATTTGGGGTGCAGAATGGAGGCAAGAACCATGTTTCCGCAGCCTCCCAAGAAGAGCTGACAGGATCAGAGAAGTGGAAGAAAAGACACTAATTTATTTCAGTCACATGTAAATGTTGGCATTTAACAATAGCAGCAGCAAAAGGAAAATCAGTTAAAAGAACCTGAGAATGCTGAAAAAAGCCACAATAAATACTGAAGAACTGGAAGAGGAGCTATTTCTCATTAGAAAAGAACAAGGGTTTGAGAACTACTTGTACTAATTAAGATTGAACTGGCTTGGGACCATATGGAGTGGAAATTAAGAAAGCCAGAAAAAATCTACAGACACTTGATCAAAATGAAAAAGGGATCACAGTGCCATGTTAGAAGGCCACAAGAATATCAGTTGCCTACTCAAGTTAAACGGAATGGTAAAGCACGTCAGATTTAATGTAGACTTAAGAAAAATAAATCATTGCCTAATGGACATCTTAGTAAATCATGAACTCCCCACCCGAGAATGCACAATGGCAAGGGATTTCAGCTGTAAGCTTGAGAGCTGAGGAAATGACTGAACATGAAAAGAGATCAGCTAAGGAATCCCTAAAGACAGAATCACAAGCTCATGAGAAAATTGATAACACCTGAGGGACTTGCAATGGTTAAATAACTGTTTGATTAAAAAAAAAAAAAGGAGGGTTCATAGGTGCTAAACGTATCCCCAGTGTAACCCATTGAAGTCAAATGAATCTCTAAACAGGTTAACTTTAGTGCCCAGTATTTTACTGGTAGAATGAAAGTATTACAATAATTTACCACATATGGTGATTAAAAAAAAACACGAAAAGTGAAACTGTTACCCTCAGTGTTGGAGAAGGGAATGGAGTTATTTAACTGGAAAGAAATAATTTCGCATGGAAAAGCAAAGAGATTCTGGAAACTGACTTTGTGTTGTCTCATAATTACTGTCATATATTCTACTTGCTTCACAAACAGGCAAAATCTATTTAGAAGCTTTCTGCATACATGCTACTACGCACAAGGTGCATAGTTCTGGAAAACCTCAGGCCTGGGAACTTGAAGTACCTGTCCTGAAGGTCTTTACAGTACCCTGGTTTTGCGCCATAGTATCTACAGACAGCATGCAAGAGTTAGGGCACTGCAAGAACAGTCAGAAAAGTCTGTGCTTGGCAGAGCTCCTGAGTCAGTTTGGTAAATGATAAGAAAAAAGCTAACTAAAAATGTTATAAAACAAAGGCAATTTAGATGGATACTTCTTTCCCTGACCAGCTCCAAGTCCTCTAATGTCAGGATTCCCGGATTCAAAAGCTAGGGTAGCAAAGATGAAGCTACAGGTGCTCGAGAGAGTCCAGAGAAGGGCGACGAAGCTGGTGTGGGGTCTGGAGAACAAGTCTTACGAGGAGCGGCTGAGGGAGCTGGGATTGTTCAGCCTGGAGAAGAGGAGGCTCAGGGGCGACCTCATCGCTCTCTATAGCGATAAAATATACATTGTTCAGTCCGGAGAAAAGGCTCTTGGGAGACCTTATAGCAGCCTTCCAGTACCTAAAGGGGAACCACAAGAAAGCTGATCAGGGACTCTTTGTCAGGGAGTGTAGTGACACAACAAAGCGTAATGGATTTTAACTAGAAGAGGAAAGATTGAGATCAGGTATTAGGAAGAAATTTATTACTATTAGGGTGTTAAGGCACTGGACCATGTTACCTAGAGAGATTGTGCATGCCCCAGCCCTGGAAGTGTTCAAAGCCAGGCTGAAGGGGGCTTTGGGCAACCTAATCTGGTGGGAGGTGTCCCTGCCCATGGCAGGGGGGTTGTAACTGGGTGATCTTTAAGGTCCCTTCCAACCCAAACCATTCTGATTCTATAATTGCTGTCACAGTCTAGAGGACACTTTAACCTGTGGATTACCCTTCTTGCTCCCTGTATATGCTCAGTAGCATACACGCTATGCTTATGCACCATATGTAAGCTATTGGATCAACAACTCAGCAAGACAGTTCATGTTTTTTGCAATTCATATCCACCTAGCTGAATTCGGTCATAATGGAAATGAATGCTTTTATCTCCTTAGATGTAAAGTTAAACAAACACCTTGCAGGTTTTGGTCCTTAAAAATGAAAGAGGAAAGTAAAGGATGAAATCCTGGATGCTCTAAGGTCAACAGGATTTCTGCTCTTCAGTACTCTTGTGCACTAATTCACTACTCATCTCCCATACATCTACAGGGCCTTCAAAGTACTTCTATATAGGACTCTGCCACGTAGTTAATAAAAACGTCAGGAATTCACATGCAAGTATTTTTTTTATGATTCCACCTAAAATTGACTCAGTTTCCACCTGGGCTTCTTTTTAAATGAAAAATAGTTCCATCAGAATAAAAAAAGAAACATGCAAACTTTTTTTCTCCAAAAGAGAATATTAAACACATAAACCATCATTATCTTATACAAGATTGGCCTCATCTCACACAGGAACCACAACTAGTTTCAACAGAAAGACTAAAAACTGGTAGGAAGGAGGAATTATTTATTATTCAATTCTAAGTGACCTTACTTTCACATTGAATTTAATTTAGTTTTTAAGAAAGATAAAAACTGCTTATAGAATTCTTAAAGCATTTTCTTTACAAGATCACTAGTTGTCCATTGTTGATTGTTTCAGCTATTTAAAAGTTCTCATTTGTTATCTTAACATCTTTCAGATGCACTGGGATTCAGTATCACTTTATTAATCATAATGGAAAAAGTCATATATAAATAAAACAATAAAAAGCTCAGAAAGTCTAGAGGAACTGTTAGATTATCCTTGGTTCATAATCTGAAAAAAGTTCTTTGGAATTTATCTGTTCTGCTACAACGTAGTAGAACAGCACTGAAACAAGGAATATTAGCGTTAACCCAGAAAATAAGAATAGTCAGTTTTGTTGTGTTTGTAAAAGAAAGAAAACTCAAGAGAAAAACTCATATACACCAATTCTGTAAATGCACAGTGAAAATCCATGCTCACTAAAGTGTCAGTGCAGCATGGAAGTGATATTTCAGGAGTGGATCTTGTGATGTATTCTCGAGCTTACAGGAACAGCTTTGAGGTATATCTATCTGGAACTACGAGTGACCAAAACCAACAGTAAGACGCAATGGTGAGTCTCCACTTTTGTAAAATACTTCATGGTGGCTTCACTCATCAGGCTTCATTATTTTCCTCCAATTCTAACAGATCATCAAGGAATTCCACAACTTCACCCTAGAAAGGATTAAAATGAACAGAAATATGTTAGCCCAGTACTCCAAAATGAGTAGAAAATGTTAACTGTTTTTCATTAAAACATAAACTGTAATAATTGGTGTTAAACTATTTTTTAACACTTTTATATAGAAGCTAGTACAAGTCTATAAAACGCAAATTAATGGCTATATAGGTATAGCCCATGTACTTGGGAGGGACATACAGACCTTAAAAGAAGAAAATGTTACACTTCACGTTAAATTTTCTTGTACTTTTTCAGGTATTCAAATAGACAATGAAATTGTCAAATTTGGAAAGTAGACGCATAAATGTTTAAAGTACCTGTTAAATTAGGAAATTGTTGAAATACTATGAAAAATTAAAGCTTCAAAATTCAAAGCAAAAGTGTTTTGTAAAACCATGAATTTGACTTTGTTATCTGTGTGCTCTAGCAGTTAATGCCCTATGTTACAGCCTTCAAAACACACCTCCATTTTCACCCACGGATCTTGACACGTTATGCTTCAGTGCAACAAAAATATAAAGAACCAGAGATACCAGAATGTTTTCCATACTGGAAACAAATAATTTGGTTTTAAACTCAGACCACTTTAAATTCAGAACATATTATACTTAAAACCTCCATCATACTAGTACACGATACCAACATAACATAATCCAACTTTCTTTCTTTAAACTGCTCCTGGCATAGTGATATGTCATATACCACAGTCAAACGTCTTCTTGCAGTCAAGCCAGAGTACTTTGGGATGATACTGTCCCCTCAGCTGGAATTTACTGGCTTGTCAACCAAGCTACAGTAACTGAGCAATAACCTGTTGTAATCAGTTTCAACCCAAGGTAACTTCTTCAGCAGTGGTGGAAGGAGCTAACAGTAAATGTGCAGCAGCATCTCCGAATACACAAAAGTGAAGGTAGCAGCACATTTACTTGCACCCTCAGAAATACCAGTATTTTCCTATTTGCCCTCCATGCACAGTTCAGAAACATCACTGCCCGAGTCTGGGCATATTTTCACTTTTTGATACAACTCAAATACGGAGCTGTAAGAGAGAGGTAGATGCTCAACTTTAAATTTCCAACCTTTCATTCTAATAACTACAATGTTGTGTTAAACTGTTTTAATTTGTTTAAAAAATAAAAATAAAAACTCCTGTTCATCCTTTCTTGACATAAATCTATGTGCTCTAAAAGGTTAAAAGATTTTTTTTTCCAAAACAAATAGTAACTTTCTGACAGAAAAATCAGATTTTTTTTTTTTAAGTCTGATCAGCTCTTACTCAGTCCCAGATTAAAAATAATCAGAATTCAAAACAGTGGTGCTGAAAGCAAGTCACCCTTGTATGGATGTTCATTTCCATTCCCCCTCTTCCCTTCACCCCTTAGTCCAAGTCTTTGCAACTCTATTAGACTTTCTGAGTTTGGTCAACAGAGGCTGCAAACAGTATTTTAGAACGCTAAATAAATTTTAAGCACTTTTTTTAATCTGGGAAAGTATTAATTAGGAGGACAACTCCTTCCAGACACACGCAGTTTGAGACTCAAACTTTTATTGTTTTCTATTCTGATGAAGAAAGAGCCTCATATGCCTGTGGTCAGTGAAAATAAGAAGAAATTGAGATTTTTTTTTTGTCTTATTTTGAATACAACAATTATATTATGGGTATGGCAATTAAAAATACTAACATGACATTTTTCAGAAGTGTGATCAGCAAGGAGAGAAATAATGAGAACCAAGCAAATAAAAATAAAAGTGGGAGGAAAGCTGGCTTAAGTAACTGCTGCTCCTGTTCCTTGTTTCACAGTTCCACCTTAAAAAACAGTTGAGTTTTTCCAGCTGTGGTTTTAGCAAGTTCTGAGGGATGGCAATTTATTTTTCTTTGAATTTATTCAAAACATCTAAATTTCCAATTCAACAAAAACACATGAAAAAATGCCAACACATTCATATTCCCTGCTTGTCTTTCTTGTTGCAGGAAGTCTGGCAACTGGAAAACAGGAATGCAACGTTTCTGCACGCTTTCCTTTGTTAGAAGTATTTTGATTACCTAAGGAGCCCAATCATGGGAAGAACTCAGTACCACTTCACAAATTCATATGAAGAAAATAGCCACTAGGCCCAATAGTCACTATGAAAGCATTTTAAAGACAGGAGCAGAGGCACAAAGGACTTAAGGTTTTCTAGCAAAGCTCTTAAAACTGTAGGCATAAGCACGTAGGTGCCTCTTGAAGAACTACAGAGGGGCAGGTCCCATTAAATCTGAACAGATTTACGAGATTGGGAAAACAGGTGTCTACTACAGGGGTCTCGGATCTAATTCAGACAGATTCTCTTACACCTCAGAATCACTGTTGAATGAAAGAATAACACGTTAAAAAGGAATTCTCTTCTTAGTCTACCTCTAAAGACAAACCTCAAAAGGTATGAGCGTGAGAGGTAGGATGAAGGGCATAAACATCTGACTGCATGGCCTAGAACTGAGTATAAGGAAGACAGAGAGATTTCAACATTGTGACCTTGGTAACTCAAGCATGTGGTACACCAATTTATATTATTGTCATGCTCATCAGTAAAGTAAGATATTCCAGAAGACATAGCAGGTTGTTTAGCCTAGAGAAAAGAAGGCTCTGGGGAGACATTATTGAACCTTCCAATACCTGAACGGAGCCAACAGGACAGCTGGGGAGAGGCACTTTAGCAGAGTGTGCAGTGATAGGACAAGGAGTAATGGCTTTAAACTGAGGAGGAGAGATTTAAATTAGATGTAAGGAAGAAATTCTTTACTGAGTGGGTGGTGAGGCACTGGAACAGGCTGCCCAGAGATAAAAGATGGTAATACTACGTCAGAAGAGTTGATCACATTGTCACTCTAACAGCTGTGACCACATTGATCACTGTCCTTGCCCCATTAGCACTGACTTGACACTGCATCACACATTTTGCACGACCAAAGTCAGCAAATACTTCACTGATATTAATTCCAGGGAAAAAGCCTCCTGCACACTGATATCTAATATTAGCTTCATGTTAGCCTGCAGACTTGGAGTCTGAAAATGATTCTCTGATATGATTTAAGCATTCAGTGTGACAGATTTCTTCCTGCTACCTACCTTAAGAGGAAGCACAACAAATTCTACATGCAAAGATGATTGCAAACCCGTAATTCTTCCTGCTTCCAGCTACTAGAGAGAACACCAGCCATCCAGTTCTAATGCAGGTTACATAAATATGCTGCTCAGGCAGTGCTGATGTAAATCAGGTTGTGCAATACATGGCCCACAGCATGATGTAGCTGTCTGGCTGGTAGCTAGTATGTCAATATGTGAAGTCTGACTAAGCATGGGGAAGAGAAGGGTTTGCTGTGAGACCACTGCATGCCTGATAGTCAACGGCAGATGGTGACTGGAAGGCATACTCATGCAGACTGCTTGGTAAGCTGCTGGGAAGCACATCCTCGTTGGCAAGTTGGCCTTCAGTCTACAGTTGCTGCTTCCTGGTTTGTGGCGGTGCCCAACATCATCTGCCAGCATCCCATGACCTACCTCCCCATATGATAAACCCCTTCCCTCTCCCCTTCCAGGGACAGTCAGCAGAAAGTGGGAGTGACAAGAAGGATGCACAGGAAAAGATGGGACAGGTATAGCCTGAAATATATCCTCCGCCAGCACCCCATATATCATCCACCTGAAATACATCATCCGCCAGCACCCCATGACCTACCTCCCCATATGATAAACCCCTTCCCTCTCCCCATCCAGGGACAGTCAGCAGAAAGTGGGAGTGACAAGAAGGATGCATAGGAAAAGATGGGACAGGTATAGCCTGAAATATGGCAGGACATTCAGCAGTAGCATGTTCCCAGATTGGTGTGAATGGCAGGAAGAATCACAGAAGCTGATCAGCTGGAGCCTCCAACTCTCTGTTAGATATGCAGATAGAGCACCCTAGGCTTAGATTAACATTTGAACAGAGGCACAAACAGAAAGAACAAGTTTTGTACCACTGTAATTCAAGAAGGTTTTACAGACAGTACATGACTAGGTGAATTATAATAAATACTAAGTTCAAAACAGAGTTCTTAGTCAATGTTGTATAAGCTAACCTAGGGTACTGAAAATGGTGTACAAGCTATTATAAACAAGGCTTACTTGAAAAAGTAAGTCCTAAAAAGGAGGAAAAATGCAGAACTCCTCACTTATTACCACAAGCCAAGTGTCCAAGACCAAGGTACAGATTGGGCCAGGGACTGTTACTGACCTTTCCTTATGCAATATTAAATGCTGCATCCACATACATAAAACACAACCTTTTAGAAGAAACATCTGTATTTTGGAGATTACTAGCCACCTATTAAAATAAACAGCAAGGAGGAAAAGCTACCAATACCTGGCTCAGTTATGGCCCGCTTGAGACTGATGGTCCAGCACCAACTTTCCTTTTGCCAGCTGCATTTAAAAATAGTAGCAACCAGTTGCAGTTGTACTGCTCACTGACAGACCCCAATGCTTTGTCTTTGTTATTAAGCGTTGCTTTCTGCATAACAAATACTAATCATTCATATGTCCTTGCCTCTAACCACAATCTGTTCTGTCCTTTCTCAATGTGGACTGGAAAAGTTCTGGGAAAAATAGCTTTCATGCAATAACCCATACTTTCCATGCAGATTTGCCGATGGCATTTTATATAGGGATTCCACATGCAGTGCAGTTCAATAGCCTGTTCCTCAGGGAAGAAACAGAGAATACTAAAATAATTGTTGTAGAATGAATTAGGATCTACATAAAAATATTGTTATGGACATGCATTCATGCCTGATTATCAGTGAATGAGTAAGAAAAGCCTTTATCCTCACTAATCTTAGAAACCAAAACTTGAGAGACAATACACAGAGAAAGAAGAATTGGTTGGATCTTTGTTTCCTTATAATCTATGACCTAAAAGGAAAATATTTATCCCACAAAATGTCCCCTGGGTGTCCTTCATAGCAAAAGGTCAGATTTTGCAAAAGTTGGAAAAACATAATGACTGGAAACTTGCTCAATAGTGGAGTAACAAATCTGATTCTCTTATGTACTGGGTACAGGTGACTATGTTTCAGTAGCGGGAAGCTTTCAGGGATGCCCTCTGTGACAAGAGGCATGGAGCTGTCCTGTAAGTCAGAAGTAACTATCCTATAATTGCCCTGTTAACTAATTTGAGTAACTAATGGGAGTGGAGACACAGTCAGATTCATGAAAAACAGCAGATTTTGTTCATTCTTTTCTCATGTGTATAGCCTTCAATGACTAATAACCATTTTGTAGGAGAGAAGATAAAGGTTTGATATGGCTGACTGTGGAGGCCATGTGCTTCACAGGCCTGACAGAGGCTGCAAACGCATACCACGCAGCCAACCAAACACTGAGATTTTGGGGAGGAGCTTTTTTTCAGGATACCAGTAAGGTATGTGTCAATGAGTGGCTCAGCCGTGTTGCCTGAAAGGTTTATTCAGCCATCAACCAAGAATAAGTTCCTTGATCTAACCTTCAGTTAAAATATCGGAGTTCCCTGTAACCACCTCAAAGCCCTCCCAGATCCTCCATGAGCAGTAAAAGCCAGACTTGACATTCCTCACATTCTAGCAGGAAAAAAAACCCTCAATTTGTGTAGAAAAATTTGGTCCTTAACTTGTTTATTTTTCAGATGCTTGGTCAACAGTGTGACCCACTGTCACATGCTTTTAGTGATTTTTAAAATTTTAAAAGAGCTTAGTTGTTCCTTACATGCATGCTAACTACTTTTCTCAAATGTTTTTGCATTTCATTTTTATTATATATTATGAACATGTAACTGTTCTCTCCCCATATACTAGGGGAGATTGCAGTACACTGCAGTGATTACAATAGTATTTTACAGTAAACCAATAAATGTGCTTTTCTCTTAACATTTTTATAATGCCTATAAAAACACGAGTCAATTCAATTTCAGAGAAACTTCAACATTGCCTTCACTGCACTGAAAACATAAGTCTTTTCTGCTTATGCTCTCTTTGCTGCCTTATGCTGTACACAAAAAGTTTAAGAAAATTGGTGGAGGTAAAAATTCCTCCTGATTTCTAATCTAATCCTGCCATTTAAACCCTGCTATGCTTGCAACTTTCCAATGCAGGTGTTTTAAAAGGAAGGAGAAACACCTTTGACTAAGATATATGTTTAATGATAAAAAAGCAAGAGGGAAAAGAAGCTTCTGAAGACAGCCAGCCACACAGGCAATACCCCCAGTAGAAAACGATGATGAAAATAACCCATTTTTATTTTCTTTAAAGAAGCCTATATTGAACAAGGACCGTAACAATGCCAGTTAACTACCACTCTCTCTTAACAGCTGCCACCAGCTCTCTTCAGTGTAGCAGTGCTATTGTAGCTGTTTGGTCTGAGGTCAAAGGCAGTACAGAGTTTCTATGTCTGCACTTACAACTTTCCCTTATGAGTGCACTTGTGTAAATCATTTGAACATATGCAAAAAGTGAGTTAATAAGGCCAAAAATATGTTGTTAGTGATTTCTGAACAGAAAAACAGGCTGAATTCAGCCTATTATTTGCTATCTGTAGTCCACTGGACCCTCACACTTTGATGCTATTCCACATCTTCTCTTTCTACCAGTCATATTAGTTCAACACTCACTTTCCTGTGTGTCACACTTCAGAATAGAGCATTTGAGTCTCAGCTATTATACAGTTAGATGGATACACAAAAGACAAATAAGAGCAGGATGCCAAAAAGAAAAGAAAAAAAAAAGTGGACCAAAGCTTCCAACAGTTTTTCACCTACCAAAAGAAAAATCACATTGTCAGATCACCCTAGCCAAATACTTGTGGTTCTTATGTAATTTAGAATAGCTAAGTAGCTATCCCTGAAAAAAAGAGTCTTCAAGAACACTGAATTTATGGGCCAGAAACTTGTCTCCTGTACTCATTGTAGTGCTGAAGTTACATCTGCACTAGTTGAGTATCTGGCTCTTAACAGCATTTCATTTTGCTATGTGTAGTACTGTGGAGTACTTAACTCTGTGCAGTACTAGGAGTTATATCTATTATAGCCTTTATGCGTTACACATCTGAACAGAAATCAAGAAGTTTGATTATCCATAGACAACCAAGGACAGCACTGTGTAACGCTCTGTTAAATTCACCATGGAAAACTCTATAAGGATATTTAATAATAGTTACTTGTAAGAAAAAGTAACCTGTAGCACGTTGGCGTTAATATTCCCTGTCACCTCTACTGTGTTAAATGTTTGAACTAGAGTTTTTCATTTCCTTGTGGAAAAACATTAATAAAATAACACGAATGGGACAGTATTTCTTGTAGTGACATTTGCAAAAATCATTACTACATGTTCCAGCCTCTGTAATTACTGCAATGTATTACTGGAAGAAGCCACATGTTCTCACTCACTTTGTTACTTGGATTTGAAAAGACAGACACATCGATGATCCGGAATATCGGAACACTGAAAACTCTGAATAAAGTAAGATTCTCCATTTGAAAATAGGGACATACTCACAGAGGAAGATATCCTTTAGCCACATCAATCCTTTTGCTTCACTCAAGGAAAGACTGATTTTTTTTTCCCTTGAATTATTTTATGGGCTTGTTGGGCCACAAGCAACTTCACAGACAGCAAACATGGAACACAGAAACTCACAAAAGGCGTGGTCTATGGACCAAGAAGCACATGGTTTAAATGAACAGTGTGCACTAAAAAAAGAGGTTGTCTCCATCCTTAGTGATTTTTAATAAAGCTTTTACTGTAACACCTTATCTGAGTTTTTCATCAATTTTCTGCATTCCCATAGAATAAACTTTTCTATCTTTGCCAGGAGAAATATTATAAAACAATATTCCATTTATACTACCATGTCCTGCCCATACAACAGAAACTGCAAAGTAGCGATTTTATCTTTGTGCTATTCCTGCTCTGTCTGGACTCCCTGGATGGCTCCTGCAACCAAGCAGAAGCTCTGGTAGCCAGGGATTTATGAGTTTATTACCAAAAGCCAGAGCCAAGCCAGAGGCATGAACAGCCTCCATCTCTCCTAGGTTCTTCAGTCCTATTAAGGGAGGGCGCATAAGCCCATTAACTTTTTCCCAGCAAATGAGAATGATAACTTTCCTAATATGAATATTGTGGGGTAGGGATGTAGAAGATCATAGAATCACTCAGGTTGGAAAATACCTCTAAGATCATCTAGTCCAACCTTTAACCTAGTACTGACTTGGTATATGGCATGACCAAGCCCAGAAATTTTGCTTGTTTAAACCAAACGTAGCCCAGGGTAATGCCACTTCCTTGACACTTCCCCAAAAGGTTAGTTGACGTTTCCACTGTACTTACCTCTTGTAGATTGCAAGGTCATTTATCACTGCACCAGTGAAATGGGCTACAGTTGATGTGCCAACAAATACAGTTTCATGCCAACAAATGAATAAATTTTTTTCTATATTAAATGCTTGAGATTGAAGATCGTTTTTATAATCCCTTCTTGTAACAAGATACATGGAAAGTCCTTAAAACAGACTGCTTCCCTCCTTCCTTAATTACTCATCCCGTTGTTTTGGAGCAGCAGACGTGAAAGAAGGATAAAATTACAAATGAAGTTTATGCCTAACGTAAGAAAGCATTATGGGCAAAGCATTTTGTTCGCACAAACCATCACAGGAATATAAAAAAGTGATCAAGTATTTACACACCCTGATGGAAACCCCAATCTAGTCCTCATCTAAGCTTAACTTTATAACAATTCTATTAAACTGCATTTCAAAGACGTTTATCCCAATGGAAAGACTTCTCAGTCCTCCTAATTTCTACTAACCTTGCAATGGAATTTTACCTAGTTGTTTTCAGGTCACTAGCATACTGAAGGCAGTACAGACATGTTATTACTTCTCCACTATAAAACATTATCTCTCCCTATATGCTGGATAATATGAAAATTGCAAAGGTGATGTATTTTATAATATAAGCCATTTTTTCTCTTTTCGTTTATAAGTAAAAAACACCTCAGCAGTGCTCAGTGCATGTATGCTGCCTCACACCATGCCTGAAGATAGCTCTTTGCCAATGCCAGCAATGAACTATTCCATCACTTGAAGACTTTTTTAACCTTTAAATGAAAGTTACTGAAAATGAAACAAAATGCAACCCAAAGCCTCCATGACATACTTTAACTTTAGCTGGGGAAGACAAAGAAATGCCTTTTCAACAATTAAACTATTTTTCCTGCACAAAAAATCCACTTTACATATTTCAAGCCTAATAGTAGTCATTACTTGTCACTTGTCCATGAATTCCAAGCATTTAAGAAGCAAGACTGGGTGACCAAAATGTTACTGTACAAAACAAAAATAACAGGACTTACTTTTGATAAAAAAATGTAATTTAAGTGGTTACTTACGAACCAAATTATGAGAATTTTAAAATGGAATTTAAACATTTCAGAAAAAAAAAAGTGTGTGTGGGGGGTGTTAAATATATAGTACTTCTCTGCCCCCTGGTGTTATAGCTTGCAAAGTGAATTTTCTTTTGGGGGCTGGGTGCAATTACATTTAGTCTTGTGTTAATATTGCCCATTATTCTTTTAAATTGTATGTAAGTGATCTAATGCTCTTTGGGTTTGTTTCTTATATTCATTTACAAAACAAAAATTTATGATAAATTGGTTACAGTTACAAGAAGATTTCTCCATATTAGATAAATCTCAGATTTCTAATTATGCATCATCTTCATTTTAATGTGATTGATTTTTTTTTTTTTACCATCAATTCCTCTCCAGAAAACTCACCTCATCATCATCCATTAGATGTTCCTTCGCGAATTCATACATTTCCAACTGGAGTGTGGTTATGTTGTGATACCGAACTGCATCCTACCAAAAACAAATTTGCTATGTTAATTTAGGGTAGTAAGACAAGGGAGTGTCATCACACGTCATCTGAAACTATTCCAGTGAAGCTAGAGCCAGGCTCAAGAGAATGTAGATCCCAAAGGGTTTAAAATGTTTTAGAAAGGAAACAGCAGAACAGCAAGCAGTATATCCAATGTCTTCTGCAGATCCTTCTAAGCACAAACTCCATCAGTTTGAGAAGAACAAAGCACTCTCCTCTTTCTCATGTTTCAAAGCATTGGCGAGTCTGAGGATAAGGAATGAGACTGCCAGAGCTGAGCAGCAGCCTGTGCCTGCATTCCAGTGGGCTTTGGACGTGAGAAAGCCTCCATCTCCCTGCATGCTGGCATATGACAGCAGGCAGTTCTGGGAAAAGGAGACACTAAGCTATTTTACATTATAATGACTCACCACCCTGGGCTGGAGTCTGAGGACAGGAAATTCTGTAAGGCCACCTACCTACCTGTCCCTCCTCACTTCCCTCGGTGTTTGCCTGGACAGCACAGTTTAGCTCAGTCACTTACTCTCAGATTGATGAATGCTGCAAGTAATCTACTTTGATTATCCCATTTAGAACTTTTCAGGGAGGAAAACAGGAGACTTCCTCTTTCACAAGGACGTCTAAGGCTTAGTGCCAGAGCCAAATGCTGCTGTCACTCTGGTACCACTTTGTGAAAATAAACCAGAGACATTATGGTTTTCATGGCAAGTGATTAGGACAGCAAGCAACTTCTGTTCATAGTTAGATGGATCAAAGTACACCAAAATACAGCTGTATGCATTTGATACTTAATATTTAAAAATTAAATTATCTGTAGCCTCAACTCCTGAGAAGTTATCAATGAAACATTCAGAGTTAATGTGTAGGGCCCTTGTTCTGTCCTCTCTGCACACGTATGCCAAATCTGTTTGCGGTCTGCAGTTTTATACTGCTCCTACCCCTCACTCATACTGATGTCAAACACTGTCTCCAGTATGGCTACAAATTGCAGTTCTGTTCCCAAAAGTAGCAACAAAGGAATGGTCACTCTCCCCTTTGAGCTCAGACTCACTGCTACCGCTGCCTGAAAGAACCAAATACCTTTTCTCTCTCTTCTGTCTCTGTTGGCCCTGCAGGGCGGCCTTGGTTTCCAGCACACAAATAAGGTGTGCTGCACAAAACTCATCAGCTGCCCACAAACAAAAAATGCTTAACTCATATGTACTGATATTTTTGACTCAAGCTGACTGGCCTAAGAGGAAGGGAAGTGTTATCAAATTATTACAGAGAAAGAAAAGGCATTAAATTCAATTTGTGGAGCATGCCATATGCTAACTACTTGTATAGCATATACCACTGATGCCTAAGGAGTCACAGAAGTGTCACAAAGCAGTTAATTCAGCTGCATGACATGAATCCTGGTAACAAGAAATGACAAAAAATCCAACTTGATCATCATAGTCCAGATTGCAGAAATCCAGAAACACAGCAAAGATGTTTTTACATGTACCTTGGACATGGAAATTTAAAAACAGCATTGAAAAACAGTTTTAAGAATTATTTTTCAAACTCAAATCATAATCCCTGGATGTTTCTATAGCATTTTAAATAATTCACATACCGATCTGGGCTGAAAATCCTCTTCTTGAAGTCCCCATTTGTCTTTGTGGTACTGATAATAGACCATGTTCTGTTTCATTACTTCATCTTTCTGGTCAAACAGAAGGTAACTAGCAGCACAAGAGGCTGCATTCTTCATGTCACTCACTAATTAATAAACAAAAAAAATAAATCCAGACAAGGTAAGTAAACAAAACAGAGAGAATCCCCTTTATTATCTCCATTCCAAAAAACTCTGAGGGAAACAGGAACCATTTTCCACCTTCCCAACAGCTGTATTAAAAAAAAAAAAAAAAAAAAGCTTCCCAGAAAGAATATGCTATTTTTGTGTTCTGAAACAGGTTAAGTCCATGATTCAAAAATGGGGACTTACCTTACACAAGCTTATGACTGTAAGAGTCAGGTCATGGACAAGAGCAATATAAGATGCTTGACTGCCCTAAGACATACCTCCTTCCTCTTCTTAGGGCAAATGGGGTAACTTACCATCAACACAGAATGTGATTTTCCTAAGACACTAACTTCTTGTGATGGTTTTCTAAGACAATCCTAACCAAATGTCCCTCCCAAGTATTCTAGTATCAGCGAGGTATCAACCTACAGCTTGGGTGATCCCTACTCTGGCATTTCTTAAAAAAACAAAGAAACAAAGAAAAAATAAACAAAACCAATTTTACTAAAATTGACAATGACAGAGAAGTCAATATATGAAACGTAGTCAAACAACATATGTAAAAAGTCATTAATGGCTTGGTTCTACATGGCTGGATATGTCTTTCCTTTGATATTGGAGCACAGTGGAATAGCTTTAAGGGCTGCATGTGTTCTTTATGGTGCAGGCAGCTCCTCCAGAAACCACAAAACTCATTGAATGATTTACCTATCAAATATATAATCACTGAGCACCAGAACACTATCATTTCTGTTAAGTGGGCCCCTCTTTCTTTACAACACAGGTAGCCCTGAGAGAGGGAGTTAGGAGAATCTTATCAAGTAGAGATAGAGCGCTGACGTCATTAAACTAGGATGCTACTTAGTGTCTTTTCTAACTATGGTGAATTGTGCAAATTAACTAAAGCAAGAAGCCTTGGACCCCTTACCAAGGTCAGTCTCCTAATAAGAGTGTGAGCCTATCTTAAGAAACTGGTAGAAACTGGTCCTGCGGATGGACAAGAGCCAAGGAACAACTGAGTCTGCGCAAAGACAAGAGGTCAGCTAGCAGTGATGAGGTAGAGTCATCAATCTTAATCCCCAAGACCCCCGACGACCACCACCAGAACACACTGCGCAAGCGCAGATGGGAGGAGTTTATGGAAATGACTCCTTGGAACTAATTTTAATACGAAGTGAGGACAGGTTAGGAATATGTATAGGCGTATTGTGAAACTTCATGAATATGTAACTCTTTACTGCATATAACCAAGGCAAGTTGCCGCATCAGGCACGCATGACTTTGGCGGGACTACCCCCCCTGTGCTGCCCAGCGCTGAATAAACATACCTACTTTACAATCTTACTGATTGTGGAGTCCGTTTTCTGCAAGTCAGCCCCACACACTCTATTCTAATGGGATTATGAGAATTCACTAAGAAAAAGAGAATGGTATGAAATACTCCATAGGTTTGTCTTGCGAGAAATTCTGAATAGTAAATTGAGAATTTAGTATTCATTCAATAGCTGCTGTTATGTTAAATGTGTTTTGTTCAGGTCACAGTCTTTCTTCTTACTGAATGAGTTAGAAGTTTAAGAAAACTGTTCTCATTAGAGCTATACAATCAGCTGCTTAACAACCACATGGGCCCCAAAGCTTGACCGCTGTGGCGTTCTGGCACAAGTCTGAATTTTTTTTGTACATAGGTACACAAAACATGTCAGAGTCCTTGCATGCATTCTGGTGCATAGGATGCTATTTACCCTAAGATGTCATACTATGGTTTACTTCAAAAAGGCGTAAGAGCTGGTGCACTATTTATATATATACACAATACATATGATGAACGTTTAACATTTATATGGAATTCTGAAAAGTGTAAGTAACTTGTGCTGGCAGTAGATATAAAAAATGAGGGACGGTAATGCATCAGATCACACTCTGTAACTGTCCCATTTTTCCAACACCCAAGTGGAGACCAGTCACAACCAAGAATGTCTTAAAACAGAGGGGCTTAGCCTGAGCAGAATGCAGCCTTTATGGGACTTATATTCAGCAATTCATTATGTCATGGACAATTTTATGAGCCAGAGATCATCATGCTTATGTCCTATGCCTACAGTTACATGGAAAGAAAAAAAACATACGCACCTCAGAATTTCAGCTTTGGAATAGGCAAAAATGCAGATTCTGGAGACTATTATTTACATTCTAAAGCATTAGAACTAGAGGGAAAAGACCAGTAATAGAAACTCTCCCACACCATCCCAATGTTATTTAAGCACATTAAATCACTACTTACATTTATAATATGCAAATTGTAAGTAATGGTACATGGTGGCCACAAATTTCTCGACAACAAAGCCTCCTATAATGGGTGTCAGATTACTCTCACACTGCACTTTGCATGCAAGGACTTCAATATAATGATCTATAAGGAAGAAAACAAAAACACGGGATATGAGTAGAGCACAGTGAACTGTTATAACCCCTCCTATTAACTACCCATTAAAATTTGGCCTTATAATGCTCTCCTATGTCCTGTGCATCCGGATCTTGCTGCTTGGAAATAGTGAGCATCTACAACTCCATCTGGAGTACATATCAAATGCTCGTGCTCAGCTCTTCTGTTAAAACCAGTAGGATCAGGCCTCCAAATCCATCAAAATCACAATTCCTAACTAAGCAGTTAGGTTTCAGTGACACCTACAGGCAGTTTGAGGTGGTAGGTTTTATAAACTGTTACAGAGTACTGCATTATTTCCTAACTGTGAACTTAACAGCGCTGTTTTTGAGAGCCATTACAATTTCATTAAATTATTTCATAATTAAGGTCCACATGCTACTGAGTACAACTGCATCACAGAGAAAGGCACCGGGTGATTGCGAAATAAACATCCAGAGAGAGCTGTGTTTTGTGACAGCTGTTTGGATGTTCTAATAGAACATGTTCTGATAGACATGGACAGATGCTGCACATTACAAAATAACTTAAATCCAAGAAGGTTTAAGATCACATGCTTATCCAGTCTGCAAAGCTTGGTACAATGGGATAGGATTAGAGACGATTTTATCTTCAAGAAAATACGTTCCAAGAAGATATGTTCCAAGAAAAGCTTCCACCAAAGAATTCCAAGCCTTTTCAGGACATATAACATCAAGCAACAACGCTGAACAGAAATATTTTAAAGCCTTAGTTTCCCTGTTTGCCATATTTGGCAGGTGAAGCAAGTTATCTAAGCTTGTGCAGCAAGCCTCTGACAAAGGCAAAAAAAAAACAACGCAAAGGCCCCTTCCCCTGTTTTCATCTCTGACAACTCCTATCACAAAGAATACTAAAGCTAACTGAAAATGCTTGGCCAAATTAAATTACCAGACCCCTCTTTTACAAGAGTAGTGGAGGCACCAGACACAACAGTGTTAGCCTCCAGCTACCACTTTTATAGATAAATAGGCACCTAATGCAATCACCAAATACTTACAGTTAATGTATTTTGCTACATCTACTTTCTACAATAAAATCTTGGAGACAGGATATGTGTTCCTGGAGCAAGAGCATAGTTCAATGCACACTTTTCAGCTGTGGAAGTAAATTTGATTTTTCTTATCTCAAGAACAAAATATTTGAAAAGCACTGCCCATGGCTGTGATGACACCATGTGGTACACCATGAGAAGTAATATTTTTTAAGCCATACACTTGAAAAAGAAATCTTATTTGCTAGCAAAACTCTACTGTAGGAAAGATGAAAAATAGCCAACAGATACTTGTCATATTTAAGAAAAAGGAAACATATATCAACAATAATGCACAATTCACAAAGCAGATTTTGAAGGCAAGCTAACCGCTGAGCCTCAAATACAGACAAAATATTGGAAGTCAAGTGATCTGTCTGGATAACTATTGCTAGCTGGATAAAAGAGTTCTTATTTACACATCTATGTTATCCTAACACACTTATGCGTATTAATATATTAATACGTTAATATATTATTGTACGTTAACACAAGAACTCTTTGTTCCTATTTTCTATTTTTTCACTTATGTTACTTTTAAAAAAAAAGGTAAACAGGTAAACAGGAAAAAAAAAGGTAAACAGGAATTCAAGAACTTTCTAGTGACTCTAACAAACTCAGATGGCCCAAGCTAAGCAAGGGGCACCATGAGCAATTCCCACTGCAAGCTAAGGAAGAGGGACTTCGGTAGCTGATCCTATGGAGAAAACAAAATGCACTTTCAGGACTTCCTTCTTTACTGTTTCCTAACCACTCACCTGCAATAGAGAGATAGAAGTCTTTAAAATCTATGATCTCTCGGGAGCCTTCACAGGCTGCTATACAGTCATCATAGGCTTTGAAGAAATCAGGAAGAGCAAGTTCCATATCTGAGACTGACGTTCTCCAGTTGTCACCATTGTATGCTCTCACAGCCCTGACAAAGAGATTCTGAAAAATCGGCAGGAATGAAAACTAGCACTAACTGACCTGTAGAAAGCTGCACATAAGTTCAAATACAGTAAGTGATGTCTCAGCATTTCTGAATTACTACATAAACTGTTATTCTATTAATATGAGGACAACAAACACAGATGATGAATGGATTTTATCAGATATTTCCTAGATATCAGAGTATGTAATTCCATCTCAGATAAACAGAAAAACCTGCTGGACAGAGGTAGCAGTGTGATTCTAAAGCACAGATTTTGACAGAGATTTTCAATGGAATCTAAACACTAAAAGTTCTACTTAGTTTAAGCTTTCATGCATTTTAGCAACTCTTTGCACTTACTTAGCTCTATTAGTTTATCTGCACATAATAGCTTTCAGGTGTGTCACTTTACATGATTTTCTGTGACTTGTGGAACAGTGAAGACCACAAGAAGTGAGAAGTACTGTATGCATTAAGAAAGAAGAACAGAAATGACTGAGGAAGACAGGAAGAGCTGAGAACATGTAAGCAAATGACATCCTTGAATCTCACACAATAAGGGAAGTAACAAAACAGTTCCAAAAGACAAGACTGTGAATAAAAAGCATACCTCATAAGGCTTTGTTTCCAAGTCTTTAATATGCTCCTCAGCATCAGGCATGCTCTTGTAGTATGCCATATTTCTTCGCATCATTTCATCATCTGGATGCTTCAGAAGAAATGTATGAGCTGCTGCAATAGCTTTTGGAAGATTATTAACCTAAATGGGGTGGGAGAAGGCGTGGGGGGAAGGGTTAATTGGGGGCAAAAAAAAAGTTTCCCACTTTTTGTCAATAAACTTTCCTGCAGCATCTATATTCCCAAGCTTACTTCTGCTGAAACCTCAGTCTCAGCAGATATGGTACAGTGAAACTGATGTAATGCTTCTCAGTTTTACAACTAGCTGCACCACTGCGAACATTTCATCGTGTTTTGTTTTTTTTTTTTTTTTAAGTCTATTGTCGTTTCAAATAGCATAGATGATTGTAAGTCAAAAAGTATTTTTTCCCCTTCCTATTCCCATTCATAAAGCTGACAAAACACAAAATTACACTATTGCTCGTATGTAGGATTAATTGCATAGCTATTACTGATGACAGCCTGTGGATACTTGGCAGGTGTCATCACTTTTCATGGTGTTTATGTAGCTTATTTGCCTAGCAGCAGAGAATACAATTTTACAATAATGTATCTTCCTGATGGTGTTATGGATTTAGAGCAAACAGCAGTTACTTGCTCAATAATTGTTTCTAATGTACTATGTGATTTTTTGTACCCATTTTAAAACTAAATTCAAACTCCACTATAGATATTTTGTGAAGTATGTATTACTCATTTACAACTGCATATGCCAAATATATATGTACTTCTATACTTGTGCCTATATTTTATATATATGCATATTTTATAAAATATATAGTATATATACACATATTTATGAAGAGTGAGACTGTGAAAGTAAGTCTTAAGTATTTGTGAAATGCTAAACCCTTCTCTCTTGTAAGCCAAGATCCAGATCAACCCATCCAGTCTATTGATGTGTAGGTGATAAAAGAGTTCCACCTAACATCTCAAATAGCTTATTGAAGCATATCTATAAAGCTATGAGCAAGAATCACAAGCATGCATGCACATGCACTGTTCTTTTTGCATCCATAAAAGGAACTCTTTCATTTCAGGAAGAAACTTGAGAGACTACTACACCAAAGAAACACTTCAACCCTAATATCAGCTCTTGCTGCTGTGCTGCTGTAAGTGCCAAAGCACTGGAACTATTCCAGCTGCACTTCCTGTCTGTCCCAAAACTACATGCTTCCCAGTCAGCCTGCATGTTGCTAAATGCAAAGGGAAATCTCAGCTGCACTTTTGTCAAATGCATAAATCCTCTTGTGTTTGGTGCTTTAACCCTATTTGCTGGTAGGCTGATGAATCCCTAATTTTTGCTTAGTCCATGATTACTCTTGGCTTCAACTTTCACCACTAAAAAAGGGAAAAAAAAAAGAAAAAAAAAAAAAGGTTTTGTAGAAACACATTCCAAAGAAAACTTGATGGCTACAAGACAGCTCCCTCCAGAGAAACAAGCAGCAGCATAGAAATATTGGCTCCCAGAATCACCTAAGACATGGCAAAATTTCATTCTTGAACCCACATGAATAAATACATGGTCACTTAAAAAAATTATCCTACACCTTCTTTCTACATTATAAATGATGTTATGGATGAAAAAAAAAAAAGTGACATTCCTTCACAGCCAGGAAAAAGTCCCTTGTATGTAGCAGTTTGTATTTTTAGAAGGCCCATTCAAAATGCTCCAAGGGAGTGATAAGAGCTCAGAGCTGGACTACAATATGATAACAAAGACAATATAAACAACAGATAGTGAAGAGAGAAACACCAAACCACACCTCACAAATCTACTGTAAATGTGACTGAAAAACAGTTTAAAGGGAGAGGGAAATATTTCTCCAATTTCTCAGATTCACACCTACCAGTCATTTAAGTGTATCAGAAACAGTAAGTAAGAAAGACAGTAAATGGAAACATTTGTGGTGACATCATTTTGGTATCTGCATATAGCTTTGCGAAGAGTGCCTGCCTACTCTCTTATTCAAAGGAAATGTCCCCTGTTTGATACCTTCTACTCTCTGTGTAGAGAAGCTTTAATGTTCTTCTGTACAGTCTTAGGGATAGCTTCAAATTCACAGAATTATGCTGGTGTGACACAGTGCATGTGGATACTGTTAATTAGTGTTTTACAACAACGTGTTTCCCTGTTTTGGTTTATATAACTTTGGAAAGCAATTCAAAAATTTCATAAGTTTTTCTCCTACAAGACACAGCAACAGTTAAAAAGGTGTGTATTTTAAAGCAGCAATCTCAAAAGGAATGTGCAAGCATAAATCCTTGTATAACTAATATTGGGATATACTGGAACCAAATCCCTAAAAGAAAAGGCAATCTAAACAAAAGTGTTCAGCTTATTTTCTTCTCCCACAGATGTCCCATTTATTTGAAATGCAAGTTATTGCAGTATCTGAAGGGATGGAATGAGGACCTTGATTTAGGGAACAAAAGATCACAGAATCGTCTAGGTTGGAAGAGACCTCCAAGATCATCTAGTCCAACCTCTGACCTAACACTAACAAGACCTCCACTAAACCATATCACTAAGGACTACATCTAAACGTCTTTTAAAGACCTCCAGGGATGGCGACTCAACCACTTCCCTGGGCAGCCCCTTCCAATGCCTAACAACCCTTTCAGTAAAGAAGTTCTTCCTAATATCCAACCTAAACCTCCCCTGTCGCAACTTCAGCCCATTCCCCCTCGTCCTGTCACCAGGCATGTGGGAGAACAGACCAACCCCCGCCTCTCTACAGCCTCCTTTAAGGTACCTATAGAGAGCGATGAGGTCTCCCCTGAGCCTCCTCTTCTCCAGGCTGAACAACCCCAGTTCCCTCAGCCGCTCCTCGTAAGGCTTGTTCTCCAGACCCCTCACCAGCTTCGTCGCCCTTCTCTGGACTCTCTCGAGCACCTCAATGTCCTTCTTGTAGCGAGGGGCCCAAAACTGAACACAGTACTCGAGGTGCGGCCTCACCAGAGCCGAGTACAGGGGGACAATCACCTCCCTAGACCTGCTGGCCACGCTGCTTCTTATACAAGCCAGGATGCTGTTGGCCTTCTTGGCCACCTGAGCACACTGCTGGCTCATAAAAAGATGAAGAGTGGGAAAATTGTGAAATAGATCTTGGTCAAGAGGGTGGCGAAAAGCTAGAGAAAAATAATGAGATGTGTTAAAAGAGTTGTCACCAGTCTTGGCAGACCCAAGAGAAGAAGGTAAATACCATTCCAGGGCAAGTATTAGTGTCATACTTCAGCAGCCGATTTCGCTTTATTTAACCTTACTGTGGCTGTAACAACGCTGGAGTTTTGCGGGCATCATGCAAGTCACACCGGGGGCTGCTGTACTTGGAAGAACTGGACCGGAAGCGCGCACACAAAGAAGTTGGGCACGCTGGGGTAGAAGAGCACTTGCAATAGCAGAAAAGAAGCAGAGAAGAGTACTTGCAATAGCATAATCTTGACACGAAGGGTCTGGAAAAGGTTTTAAACAAAGTCAGAAACAAGTAAGAGAGATGGAAAGATGAGAGGGCTGCACAGCAGCAGGATAAAGAGGAAGGGTCCCATGGCATGGGAGGAACTGAAGGCCAATCCAGGGGTTGCACTGGATGAGGTGTGAAAAGGGCGAAGAAGAAGCCGGGTGAGGAAGCAGCCGGGTGCCATTTTGTGGGCAAGCACGGGATAACCGAGACACAAACCGGTCCCCAGCGGGTGACCCGGGGCAGGCAGGCAGCTCCCCGGCAGGCCTCACCTTGAAGTAGGCGAACTGCAGGTACTTGTAGGGCTCTCGGCGCTGGAACTCCTCGAGCAGGTCGCGGCCGGGCTGGGCCTGGCGGAAGGCGGGCAGCCCTTGCTTGCAGCGCCGCAAGCACTGCGCCCGCCGCAGCACGCCGGCCAGCAGCCGCAGCTCGGCCAGCTCCCCCCCGGCGCCGGGGGGCGGCCCGGCGGCGCTGCAGTTGCGGTGGCAGAAGGCCTCGCTGTCGCGGAGCAGGCGGTAGAGCCGCATGCTCACCTCCAGGTAGTTGACGCTCTCGGGCCAGTTCTCATTGCTGTACTGGTCCAGGCCATAGCGGTAGGCGGACTCGAGCGGCATCAGCTCGTCCCGAGGGAAGCTGCGAAAGCTGTACCGCTCGTACTGAGCCCCCACCGCCGCCAGGAGCGCCGCCAACGCCAGCCACATCGCTGCGCCAGTGGGACACGGCCGGGCACCACGTCACCGGGACGGGACGGGACGGGACGGGACGGGACGGGACGGGACGGGACGGGACGGGACGGGGGGCGGTGGAAGGCGGCCCGGCCCCGGGGAGGGGCTACGGCTCCAGAGGCGGTGGGAGGGGGAACCTTCCCTCCCCTTCCCTCCCCTTCCCTATAAAGCACAATGTGGAAGTTGCCTGTGCTAATGGATGTAGGGCCATCTCCCACCTCCTTTTTGTCCCACTGTGGAGGTTTCACCCTGCTGGGCAGCTGAACACCACAGCCACTCACACTCACCCTCCATGAAGGAAGAGGGGGAGAAAACACAATGGAAAGAGCTCAGGGGTTGAGATAAGGACAGGGAGATCACTCAACAATTATTGTCATGGGCTCGGCATAAGAAGAATAATTTATTATATATTTATTCATTAGTTATTGTATATAAATTTTAATATATAATATAATGTAACATAATATATAATATGATAATATATAATACAATATTATATTATAATAATATATGTTCTATATTTAGTATTATTTTTATTTTATATAATTTATTATTTATTATATATAATTTACTGCCTATCACTAGCAAACTAGAACAGTGAGAAACTAAAAGCAAACCAAAAACACTTTCCTCCATCCACCCTCTTCCACCTCCTCCCCCTTGAGTGGCGCAAGGGAACAGGGAATGGGGGCTAGAGATGCCTTAACTTAGCAGGGAATGGGGGCTGTGGTCAGTCCCTGATGCTTCATCTCCACAGTTCCCTCACGGTCACTCTCTGCCCCTGCTCCACGTGGGGTCCCTCCCACCGGATGCCGTGCTTCCCAAACAGATCCTGCATTGGCTGCCCCCAGGCAGCAGCTCTTCAAGAACTGCTCCCACATGGGTCGGTAACACGGGGTCCATCCGTCAGGAGCAAACTGCTCCAGCATGGGTCCCCCACGGGCAGCAGACCCCCTGCTCCTGCGTGGGCACCTTTCCACAGGCTGCAGCTCCAGCCCGGGGCCTGCTCCTGTGGGGGCTCTCCACGGGCCACAGCCTCCTCCAGGCCTCATCCTCCTGCTCCACCAGGGGCTCCTCCATGGGCTGCAGTGTGGAGATCTGCTCCACCGTGGTGATTCGTGGAAGAACTCTACAACTCAAAACAAATGAGTTATAAAGTAGGTATGTGGTTTATTTCGGTGCCGGGTGCATGCGGGATAGTTCCCAAAGGCATGCGCACCCTAACACGGCAACTTGCTTTGGTTATATGCAGTAAAAAGTTACATATGCATGAAGTTTCCCAATACGCCTATACATATTCATAACCCATGCCCGCTTTCTATTAAAATTAGCTCCAAGAAGTCATTTCCATAAACTCCTCCCATCTGCGCCTGCACAGTGCCACAGGTGGTGGTCGTCGGGGGGTCGTGAGGATGAAGTCTGATAACTCCTCTTCATCACCACCAGTTGACCCCCTGCCTTTGTACAGACTCAGCTGTTCCTTGGCTCTTGTCCAAACCACAAGGTCAGTCTCAGCTGTTTTTTGAGACAGGTTCCTTGTTTTGTCAGGAAACATCCTCTGTGAGGGGCCCCGAGACTCCTTGTTTCAGTTAATTTACACAGTAGTAAGCAAAGACACTCAGCACTATCTATTTTAATGCGATTAAGCGAGCCTGCATTCTTCCATTCCTGGCTTTAATAATTACGATTGTTTTATTTAGAAATCATTAATGTGATTAAGCAAGCCCCCATTCTTCTATCCCTGGCTTCGGTGGGAACCATGGGCTGCAGGGGGACAGCCTGCTCCACCGGGGGCCTCTCCACAGGCTGCAGGGGAACTTCTGCTGCATGCCTGGAGCACCTCCTGCCCTTCTGCACTGACCTTGGGGGGCTGCAGGGCTGGTTCTCTCATGTTTCCTCACACCTCTCTACCAGACACTGTTGTGCAGCTTTTTTTTAGCCTTTCTTAATTATATTATCACAGAAGTGCCACCAGTGTTGCTCATTGGCTCAGTCTTGGCCAGTGGCAGATCCCTTTTGGAGCTGGCTAGAACTGACTCTTCTCTGACATAGGACCTCTCTCTCCCAGAGCTCACCCCTGCAGCCCCCCTGCTACTGCAGCCTTGATACAGATGCTAGGAGATGAGGTTGGAACTTGACGCTGGAGATGAGGCTGGGATGTGAGGCTGCAAGGTGAGCTTGGAACTGGAGGCTGCCACATGGCAGTAGGATGTGAACTTTTGACATGAGGCAGGGACCTGACATAGGGAGATAAGGATGAGAAGTGAGGCTGCAACAGTGAGGCTGCAAACAGACCTGAGCCAAAGGTGGACCACTGAAACAGGCCTGAGCAAATGAGATGTGAAGCAGGCTGCCAGTTGGTTTTGCAAGTACAGGCTCTGTCTCTGAGGCTGGGGCAGCTCCTGGGTGCTGTCAGGATCTAAAAGGGGGGTTACCCAGCCCATGGGTGGATAGAAATCACAACAGTGGGTTAAAATCAGTTAGTGGGACATTCCAGCTTCAAGCAGTTCGAGGGGAAAACAACACTGAAATCCAGCCCAACTACTAGAAAGAAAGAAGCATGTGTAGCATGGGAAGCTTCTCAAAGAAGCTCTGTTCTAGGTAAAAAACAGGCCCTTTTTATACCACTGACACATAAGATGGTGTAGGACACCAACAGTTCAGGTAACCAAGAGATTCTGTTTGTTTCTACTATCCTCCTATGACAGCCAATAGTTGATGATGTTCCTGATTTTGTTTAAACAACTCATTTCTCATGCACGTTCCCAATTTCTAGGCTCAACTTCCTCGTGCCCAGGCTCCTTTTCCCCTCCCCAGGTGATAAGTTGTTCCTCAGATTCTTGTTGTGTCCTCCTCGATGGTTTCTTCAGGGCATCTCTGATGCTCAGGTGTCCAGCTGCATGTCAAGGACCTCCCTGGATCCCAGGCACAGTTTCCAGGCCGAAGGCTGAGCTCCCAGCCTGGACCCCAGCCTGGCAGATGTTGCTCCTGTCAGTGTGGAGCAACCATTTCATGTCAGCATTTTCTCAGAACAGTCACATTAAATCCCTAAGTGCTGCCATCAGGGGCATCCCAAGAGCCTTCTGATGTCACCAGAGAGTCACCATCACCCTATGGCCTCACAAAAGGCAGCTGACCATAAATGCCTGAGTGTCCAGCCTTCGTTGAGTCTGGCTGGTGGCACTCGAGAGGCTGAGGTCCTACTGCTGGAATGCGAGAGGTGGAGGTGTTGCTAATGGAAGGCGCGACGTCAAGGTCATTCCGGTGGCACGCGAGACGTCAAGGTCCTTCCTGTGGCTCAAGAGATGTGAGGTCCTTCTGGGTGGCAGGTGAGGCACCCTGGTCCTTCTGGTGGAACTTGAGATGTCGAGGTCCTTCTGGTGGAACGCGAGATGTCAATGTCCTTTTGGTGGCACGTGAGATGTTGAGATCCCTCTGGTTGCAGGCAAGGCATTAAGGTCTTCCTGGTGGAGTGCAAGGTGTCAAGGTGCTGCTGGTGGGCCACGAGTCTTTGAAGTTCTGCCAGCAACCCACAAGGGAGGTGCTGAGGACCGGAAGTGCTTGACACCTGCTTGTCATTACAGCAGCGTCCCAGGGAGGACAAGCATCTCCACACTGGAGCAGCCGCAGGCACCATGAGCAATCCACGCCAGGAACTGCCTGCGGAGGCCCCCATAGAAGAGACCTGCACCATCTGCTTGAGCCCTCTGGCTGATGCAGCATGGCTGGACCCCTGAGAGCACTCCTTTTGCATGGAGTGCATCCAGCCGTGGGCCACCCACAGAGCCACCTGCCCGCTCTGCCGCCAGCCCATCATTGCCATCGTGAGGCTGGTGCCGCGCCCCATGCGGGGCACCTCAGCCCACTAGCCCCAGGGAAGGTTCCAGCAAAATGTGGGGCTGGGGCGGTAGCAGGAGCAGCAGACGTAGCGGAGCCCCTCCAGCTACTGGTCCCGCAGTGTCTTGCCCAGGTTAAAGGAGCACAGCCCCTCCATGCCACAACAGCTTGTCCGCAGCTTCTCTTGGCACTGGGAGCAGGACAGGCGCAGACGGCCCCGCTCCCCGCTGAACACCAATGCCAGGGACATGTCATGGCTGCGCAGGGCCCAGCAGGAGGAGCCGGGGGCCAGCGACCATGCAGGCTGCATCTGAGCAGGCAGCCGGGCCTCATCTGGGGCTGGGCTGCTGGTGGCAGCCACCATTATTCTTTCATTAAATTATTGTATTATTTTTCAAAGCCTCTGCCTGCAGTCATTTGTGTGGCATCATGTGGAGGGGGCTGAACGCAGCCCGCTCCCACCCCACAAATTGTTTTGGGGATGTTGGCTGCAGCTGGGAGAGGACAGATGGACGGGGAATGGCTGGAGGTGGCAGGCACCTGTGAGAGACTCGGGGATAGGAATTCATTTTGGGGGTGGAAAATCATCATGGGAATGGGAAAGTGCGGGTGATGGGGGCAGCCATCAAGTTGACCATGCCCTAAAGGGAAAAAAGCCAACTGAAAAAGTCTCCTGAACCTGGGGCAGAAGAAAACAGCTGCCAGCCTGAGAACCAGGCCTGGGAACCTGGAGCATCCTTGGGAGGTGCTGCTGGCCTCTTGGAAGTACAGCTGGGTACCATCCCTGAAGATGCCAGCAACAAGGCCAAAAGTAAGGAACTATAACAGCAACTGACTATCTGAAAAGGAATAATTAGTCTGGGAAAGGTACAATTTTGAGAGACTAGGAAACATCGTCGTCTATTGGTTGTCTCAGGTGAAATAGAAATTAGCATCATCTTTTGGCTGCTCTAAGGAGGTGGTACCCTTATGCCCTGTTATGTCTCTTTTGATAGAAAAAGTATTCCTTTTCTATCCAAAATGCAGCACCTCCCTTTCTCCCTGAGAACTTCCTGTGCTGCACGAATGTTTCTTCAGGATTTCCTAAACCAATTGAACCTTTGCTGGGGATGCCTGGCTGACTCCAAATTCTGTGATGTGGATCATCTTCTAAGTGAGACTTTGTTCTTTATTCATTTGGGCCCACTCCTGGGTCCACTCCTGGGGTTTGGTCCATTCTGAGATTGGTTTTCTTAATTAGACCCTTTGAGGTCAGTTTGATAACCCACTTCTGGGATTGGTTTGATGCACTTGGAAATGGTAATTTTATGAAGTACACACATATGTCCGTAATCTGTCATAAGTATAGTCTTGATAAGTGTAAGCATGTTTGCCATTATAGTATCAATGTTTGCAATCCATAAGTATATTTACTGCTCTAGTACTATAGATAAGTATGTTGAACCTAGAATACTAATGTAAATTTGCTGCTAGAACAGGTGTTTTCCTGCATCTTCCTTTTCCATCTTTCCTGCCTTCCTACTTCTGCTAATTGCTGCTACTGTTAATTAGTGCTATTCCATCAATTTCCACAACATATATATACATATATTTGCTTCCTGGTAATATCTGTAATAGCCTGATATCTCTATCCATGCTTGCCTTTAATCACAGAATATTAGCTAATTATTTTTCAAAGCCTCTGCCTGCAATCATTGGTGTGGTGTCATGTGGAGGGGGCTGAATGCAGCCCACGTGATTTGTGGTCATCTGTATTATAGAAAAGTTTTTAGAAAATAAAGGCTCCTGCTTCCATGTGGACTCCTCTCTGCAGGTTGCAACTCCAGCCCAGAGTCAGCTCCTGCAGGGGCTCTGCATGGGTTTCCTCTCCACAGGCCCCAGGAGAACTTCTGCCCTGTGCCTGGAGCACCTCCTGTCCTTGTTCTTCAGTGACCTTTGTGTCTGCAGGGTTGTTTCTCACATATTTCATCACTCTTCTCTCCCAGTTGATGTTGCACAGTGGTTTTTTTTTTTTTTTTCCCTTTCTTAAATCTGCTCTCACAGAGGTTCAGCTCTGGCCAGAACAGGTCCCTTTTGGAGCCAGTTGGAGCTGGCTCTTTTCTAACGTGGGCCAGCTTCTGGTCCCTTCACAGATGCCACCCTTGCAGCCCCCCTGCGACCAAACCCTTACCACATAAATGCAATACACCTGTCAGCATCATGTCCTGCTAGTGTCAGTGCCTCTGGTGCTGGACTGTAGACCAGGAGACTGTTCTAGCTCTCTAGGGTGGGAGACGTGGAGGCATGTGTAGGTAGTTTGGCCTGTACACCCCAGCTAAGGTGTCACAGGGATTTCCTTGTCCCCTCTGAGGAGCTGGGGCAAGTCCCTTCACCTGGGCCTGAAGGAGCTTGTGGATGTCCCAGAGGTCCGGGGGAAGGAATGAGATGTCTGGTAGGCTAGACAAAGTGTGCTTGTGGCTGTGCAGCCTGCAGAGGGTTTGGTGTGGCTGAAGTGTGGGAATAGGCTTGGGAGTGGGCAGGTGGTTGTATCTTGCTTGGGATTTGGCAGCTGTGTTGAAGGGGAAGCTGAGGGGGGTGAAGTCATCATCTTGCCAATAAGTGAGTTGCTTGTGTTGCACAAAGCAGGGGAAGTTTGTAAAGTGTGCAAGGTGACGGCAGAATAAGATGCCAACAAGAGTAGTGGTGGGAAGACTACTGCTATTCAGAACAGAACAAAAAAGGAGACTGAGCAGCTGTTAGTTACTGTGGCACAGGGGTGTGTGCTTAAAAGCACACAGGAGAAATCCTTCCTCCTATATATACTCGTACGACCTTGGAACCGCCTGATCCCGTCTGATCGCGGAAACTAAGCAGGTTTGGGCTTGGCTAGTACTCGGATGGGAGACCGCGCGGGACTACCTAGCGTTGTAGGCCCTTGCATTCTGTTTGGCACTTCTCTTTCCGAGGCCGCACGGCGGCTCCGCCCCTTTTCATCCTTCCCCTTTTCCTTTCCGGGCCGGCCAGGGGGCGGTGCGGGGCGGAACAGGCCCGGCGGGAGGGCGGTCAGCTGACGGCGCCGGCTGCGGGCAAGGGGGGCAGGGTAGGAGAGCACCGGCCGCCCTTGCCGCCTGGCATGCTGCGGCTCCTGCTCCCGGTGGCCGGCCTGGCGACGGTCCTCAGGGCCGCGGTGAGTCGAGTCCCGTCCCGTCCCGTCCCGTCGGGGGCGGCTGTTAGCGGGAGTGGTGTGAGGGTCGTTGGGGATAGGTGGGTAGAAAATGACGTTTCTAGGGGCTTCCCCCACAGGAGGAGGGTGCTGCCAGGTGTGCACAGCCTTCATCACGGCTTTTATTTCCTCCCCATGGCCGCTGGGCCGTTATTAATTCACCTTTGAAGGGCGGGTGGCTATTTCGATGGGCCCCACCAGCAGGGGCTGGATCCTTCCCCCTTTGCACCCCTGGGGGAGTCACTCTCCTGCAGGGGCGCTGCCTGGGCACCTGCACCCCAGTAATACCCGCCCTGTCTGGCCGAAGCGGTTCTGCTGGGTGCACCGCATCCCTCATTTAGACTCGCTTTTTAAAGAATTAATATATTCTGAGGCCTAATTAAGAGAGCCTGGGAGGGGAGGGGGGGCGGAAATCGAACTGCTGTTACCTGCTAGGGACACCGTGTTAGCTGGTCCCATGGGGCAGCTGGCTCTTCTTGTGGGGTGCCACCACAGGGACCTGTGTGTTCCCACTTCTGCCCTTCCTTAGCTTTGACTCCCTTGTTGCATCTTGCTGGAGCTGCACCACTGCCTAACTGGAGGCCTAGATAAACTCTGAGGCTTGCCACATGTTGTGGGAGCTGTGCTTTGTCACTTAGGCGTTGAGCTCAAAGCAAAGTCTTGCTTTTTTCTTGATATTTGTTAATTGAGAAATGCACGGAAGGCTAAAGCTGTGTGAAAAGCAGCATGACCTCATGGGATATATTTATCTAAGAGAATTCAGTGATAGTAATTGTGGTTGCTGGGAGGGGTGGGGTTATGACTGAGCCTTGGAGGACTGTGAAGGTAATGAATAAGAAAGGGGAACTGATTCCAGCTTCAGTGGTGTGAGAAGAGGGGTGCTTGGCAAATGTAGTTTAACAGTTGAATCTAGCAGATTGGTTTAAAGCAGGTAAGATACTTGAAAAATATACAGTGCATTTTAGTAATTAAGTAATTTCCTGCTACAGGGGGTTGTAGAAGCAAACAGGATTCAACAAAAAAGATAAAACAAATTGAAATATATCAGGCTCGTAAATAACATGCAGAAAGGACTAGGCAGGGGTGTGCCTTCTAACACCCCTAATGTAACAGTTCTATCACCTGGAGTAGTAGAGGATGAGCAGACCACAGGCAGTGGCCAGGATCGCATTCCTTTAAACAACGTTCCTTATTGCTGTTGTCCAGGCAGAATGTAGCCTTGTGTTTAGAGAACCATGGACGTGAACCAGTAGGACACTTCCTATGTTCTTATCTTCCTAGCTTTATTTACTTTCTGCAGAGGCATGCATGTAAAATAGCATTGTTTTTTTAAGAATGGTGTTGTAACAGCTGTGAGGCCTTGAGGAACTGAGACTTGGACACACACTTTCTTTCTTAACCCATTGTTCGTTGACCAAGCAATGAGAGAAGGGGTCTTTCTAAAGGTTGCTCTAGTCCTCAAAAATACAGCAGGGACCTATCATCACAGAGTTGCTAACATCCTTTTAAGTTAGGGAAAGTATGTGCTACAGATAAGCATATTGGCAAGCTTAGGTTTGTAGGCTTCTGGCCTCAAGCTCACTGCAGAGCCCTACGAGGCTGCTTTCATGACCCAGTTCTGAGATATTTTTGGCTGTACTGATTGCTTATTTTTTTTCTAGCTAAGTACAGACTGAAGTGGTTTGGAAGAAAGCATATATTCCTGCATGGCTTTAAATAAGGTATTTCTGTTATCTCAAACTTGGTCAATATTGTATGTTATGAAAGACTTCCAAACATTTTTCATCTATGGTTAACGTAAAACAGTAGGTTTATTTTAAATAGAAATACACAAACTGCAAAAATAGAAACACTGTACTCTTAGCAAAATACAGAGCAAAACAGGGATTTCCAGTATAATTCAGACGTAACTGATGCTTACTTGTTTGTTTTCAATCTGGAAGCGGAGATGCATTAGGTTTACACAGCCCATTATGTTTTAATCCCTTTTCAATTTATTTGCCTCCTGTTAGGATGCCAGGATATCCTGAAATAGGTGTCAAGTCTTAGGAACTGTACATGTAGTGGGAGTGAGCAGGGAGTGAGTAGCAAAACACAACGTGGATTTCACCAGTCCTACCAATTTTGAGGGCTTTGAGGAATTCTTGTTCCCCAAGGGATATTTCCACATATATCACCTGCAGTTTCTAGGACCACAGCTGTATCTGGCTAGCTGTTCCAGTGGGTATTTCCCTGCTGCTGTTGTGTGTGTCTGTAGAGCCTCGTGTTCAGTCAGAATGATGCATGGTGATATGTGCTTTTGTGATGGAGCCAGATGCTTGGGAAAAAGAACATAAAACACGTGCGCTAAGTTCAGAGCAGAAGCAGCTTGGTCACAGAATCTGTATAGGGCTTTCAAATACTATAATGACTGTTTGCAAATAGTTTGGTGACTGTTACCAGCAGTTGTTGCATCACTGTTGTGATCTATTGTCAAATGTTTTTAGGAAGACTTAATGAGGAAATAGCAATGAAAAAGAAGGGGGAGGAATCATTGAGGCTGGAGGGCAGAGAACTTGGAAACAAACTGTCAGAGCAGAGTATTTTTAGTTGACTATTTATCCCACGTTAGGAAATTTCTTCCCTGTCTTTATTGTAGTAATTCTCTATGACCCAGTATCCTGGGTAGTACATGCAGCCTAGCAGACGCCTAGCAGTCTGGGAAAAAGGGAATGTATGTAATATTTTAAAATGGCTGATACTGGTTCCTGGTTGCAGGCTTCATTAACCCAAGGCATCCCTTCATAATCACATTATTTTCTACTGGAGACTCCTACAGAGCAGAAGGGAACGATCAGGAAGCAAAGATGATCTCCGTCAAGCAACTGCCCCTTGAAGCAAAGGCTGCAGTGGCTGCAGGAGTGGTTTTCTTCTCCATGATGTTATCGCGGAGCTATCTGGCAGAACAACTGGAGCTCAAGATGCGGCGTTGGCTTCTAAGGCTGCAGATGGCACTGTTTGCTAATGCTCTCATGTTGATAGGATCTCTTCATGTTTGGAGAAGCACAGTCACCGTGTTCTACAGGTCTTCAGCTGCCAGCTCCTTCTGTTTCATGCCATGGAAAATAGCTGTGCTGATGTTTCTAGCTTTGGCTCATTCAAGCTTTTTTACGTTGCTATTTCTTGTTGTGGAAGAGCCATATTTCTTTTCTTTAGCTGCCTACGCTTGCCTGGGGGCCTATATCATTCTCATCTTCTTCCTCTTTGCTCTAGGCTCTGTAGAGCAGGCTTGTAAGTTCTTGGCTGGGAGAGGTGCTAAGGCAGGCAGCAGCAATAAGAACAGCAGAACAGCCGTGAAGCCAGTTTTGGCAGTCATGCTGACTGTTGGGCTGACTGTCATCGGGCTGTTAAATGCTTCCCAGCCTCCTACTGTGAATTCAGTGGAGATTCCAGTTTGCAAGCTGCCCTCAACAATGAACAATCTGAAAGTGGTGTTGCTTTCAGATATCCACCTGGGGCCTACAGTTGGGAAGACCAAGCTTGCAATGATTGTGCAAATGGTTAAGGCTTTGAAACCAGATATCACAGTGATTGTTGGTGACCTGACTGACTCCGAGGCGGAGATCATACGACCAGCTGTTGAGCCTCTTGGAGAACTTAATTCCCCTCTGGGGACTTACTTTGTCACAGGAAACCATGAGTACTACACATCGGATGTTGGCAACTGGTTTGAGCTGTTAAAATCATTTAACATTCGGCCACTCCATAATGAGAATGTGAAGATTGTTTCACCGAAGAGCCCTGGTGATTGGTTCTGCCTGGCTGGTGTTGATGATATTGAGGCAGATGTATTGCGTTACTCAGGGCATGGCATGGATTTAAAAAAAGCTCTCAGAGGTTGTAGCAGCGAGCATGCGATTGTGCTGCTAGCTCATCAGCCAGTTGCTGCAAAGTGGGCCCTTCACGAGAGACCAGACATAAATTTAATTCTCTCAGGCCATACTCATGGAGGGCAAATGTTCCCACTAAATGCTGGGGCTTATTTTCTGAATCCCTTCTTTGTTGGCTTGTACAAAGTTGGGCAGAACACCTTTGTCTACGTCAGCCCAGGGACGATGTACTTTGGAATACCCATGAGGTTGGGCAGCAGAGCTGAAATAACAGAGATAATTCTACTGTCTCCTTGAGGAGTTTCACATTTGACAGACTTCTGCAATCATTTTTGGTCAGTATATTGGCTCTTCTGCTCAGAAAGCAAATCCTTTTTCAGGGAAGTAATAGAAATGTGTCAGGATGGACTACAACAGGTTCTGTTAAGTCTGAGGAGAAAACTAAATCTATCTTAGGTGTATGAAACAAATGCTAAAATACTGAAGAAATTAACATTTAAAGTTCGTTATTACGGAGATTCTGCGTTTAAAGATAACACTGCCGTGGAGATGATGCATGTACTGTGCATGTTTAGTAATACCTGTGTCCTGTGGCTAATTCACGTTTCACTGTTTATTACACATGAGGCAGCTGCCTTATCAAATCTCAGACCAGTGAAGGTTCTGATCTCTTGCAGTGAAATCACACGTGCATGTTTTGCAGAAGGGACTACGGAGTGTCCAGAGAGTATCCATTCCAAAAGTCTTACACCAGAAAAGTTACAGGAAAGGAACAGTTATATTTCTTTGACTGAGGCTGGATTTCTTTAGGATGTCTTTACTGCACTGCCTGTGTGCAGCATGCAGTGGGGCTCCAGGTCTGGGCTGCTTACCAATACTGTGAGGTGTTAGGCAGCAGTTCCTGAAAAGCAGTTTTTTCACAATTGAAAAGTTGGGGAAGCTGATAATAAAGCATTAAAATAGCTGTCTTTCTGCAGGCGTTTTCCTCAGAATAACTGGGCATCTAGTAATTACTGAAAGCAGCTCTAGTAAAAGCAAATGAAAAAAACTTTTAATTAACATAATTTGTTGCTGCTTGAGCATTCAGTACCTCCTTTTGTAAAGTCCAAAGCTGAAATAATCAGCTCAGTTTGTATTTTTTGTTTATGCTTAATTTCTCTTCTGTGATTTATCTTTTATGAGAGTAAGGGGATGTTATTTGAAAGCGATGCAAATGATATTCAGTGGGTTAATGCTTGAACTTTAATGTTTTGATATTTCAAGTAAGTGATGTCTTCTTTAAGAAAACTAAACTGTGCAGCAAGTGACTTTCCTTAATAGCATTTGCATATCAACGTCCTTATTGTATGATAAGCACATAGCAGAATAACTACTACAGGATAATGAGCTATGGGGAATTTCTCTCTGCCTTTCCTAGAAGGGCTTAACACAAATTAATAGCACTGGAAAATATGAATGATTAGAAAATCTTAAAAACATGTTTATTTTCATGGCTCATACAGGAAAGTCAGGTTGTAAATTAATATTTGTATGTTGCTGAGGCTGATGAAACAGTTTTCTTCTGCACATCTCCCCCTCCTTCCCTTCCACCTCAATGCAGCTATATGAAATGCCACAAACAACACAAGCCATGGGACAAACGAGTTCCATGCTTGCAGAGACAAAACTGAGGATGGCAGGACCAGAACTGTGGTGTTCAGTATTTTCCTGCCTTCCCATGTGGTCCTGAGCCAGACACTCTTCTGTTTTACTCTTCAGTGCCAGTGCCTGTTTTCATTTTGTGGGAGAGGTGTGTATGTGGGGGTATTTGAAGAGTACCATGAGCTTTGTAAGGGTGAGAAGTTCTGTAGGTGAAATTTCAAAGTCTCACTTCATCCACTCCCTTGAACCCCCCGACGTGGAGTTTTTAACTACTTAGCTTTTTTGGTATCCTATTCCTCTGTGCGAAGATCTTGCATTTTTACTAGCAGGAATACTGAGAGATACTGTAAGGACATACTAGAAAATGTGTCACGTGCACTGGAAGATTGATGGACGAGCTAGAGAAGCCAGTCCTCTTAGTCTGACAACCAAACGCCTGACCCACCAAGCTCTTTACTTGTTGGACTAGATCATTCTGTTTCCCAGTACCTATAACTTTGTAATTTTTTTTTCTTATGCTTATGCAACAATATATACTTTTGCTCAAGTATCTTGCAACTTTCACATGTATTTAGCACTTCCCACTGTCCACACAGTGTCCTTTTGGGATTCTTTTCCATCACTTAGTTTAAAATGGCCTTAAGTAGAAAGAATCTCGATAGCTTGTAACCCTCTGTGTTACATCAAAATGCATTAATTTGAAAGCTGTGTTCTGGATTGGGTAATGTAGGGTATTCCCTCTAGGCCAGTAGTCCTGGGGTTTTGGTGTATTTACAGCCTTTAACTTGTTATTTTGAGAGTTATTGTGTTGAGACAAATTTCTTTGCTAGTTTCCTTATCAGGAGGCTTTTGTAGGACTGGCTTTAGATGGCATTAATTTCTAGCAACAAGTTGCCAGTCTTTTTATTTATTTTTCCTCCTCTTGCTCTGCTTTTTATTTCTCTCCTCATTCTGTCCAAATGTGTACAGAAACCTGGCTGAAATGATCCTTCTGTCCCAGGAGTACACAGATGACTTCTGCATTACTTTGTGTGTATGTGCTCCTTTTTGTATTCTCTCAGGAGCAGATGTGGTCACACTATCATTTTGAAAATGTATTAAGTTCTCTCAAAGTAATTTAGTTATTTTTTTAAAAAACTGCTTCTGAAAGTTTGGTTGTTTGATGATTAGTAACACTTAAAATGTTTACTTCTGTGCCAAAAAACTTCAAAGCCTTTTCCTACTCTTTTTTTTTTAATTATATATGGAAAATATCATATATCAACCATCTTCTTGATAGTAAGAGGAATTAATCTTTTCTAAAAGCTCTCAAAGACAGCAATCCCTAGTTGTCCTTTGAGGATTTTTCTATGCTTGTTCCAATTTGACTCATATGTGAGTGATTTAGATCTGTGTTCACTATTACAGATGACAAAAGTTGCTGTGCTGCTTATTTTTTTTAATATATATTTTTTTTATCTTGAATGTATTTGATCTGGAGAACTTAACTAAAGGAATGTATATTTCTTCCTACAGAACGCCAGTTCATTTGGGGGATTGGCTGGGGCCAGGGTTTATTACTGTCAGGATAATACAAGAATAGTAAAATCACTTTGTGAAAGTTATATTTATTACAGTATATAATCAGTGGAGGTTGGTTTTGGAAATATGTAAATTGTGGTATAACAAATGCTTTAAATGTTGGGATTTAATAAAAACTTTATTACCAAGAAAGATGCCTCTAATGACCTTTTATTCTGTACTAGTATTTATTGTAGCAGATCACACTGAATAGTTTTAATACCTTAGTTCTATTTATGAGAAAAAAGCTGCTGACTGTAAATCTGACTAGGTTTGGAAAAATCTTACACCCTCGCTGCTAATGAGGTGTAGAGGAAAGTGGTAAAAGTAAGGCTGCTGTTAAATTTGCCCAGTGCCTACTACTATTGGGAAGAAGTGTGGGCTGAAGAGATGAGGACATGGGGCAAAGAAAACCACTTTAAGAGCAGAGAAAGGATACAGAGCTGTTGGTTTTGGATGGGAGGAGAGGGTGCTGGGGAAGGGAGCAGCAGGTTTGTGATTCTCAGTTTTGATGGGGGTGGAGAAAGAGGTGTTCTGGCTTTGAATGGTCATCATGAGATGCTAGAAACGTCCCCAGGTGGAGAGGTTCAAAGAGGATTTGTATCCACATTTGTGTCCTTTCCAAACAAGGGGAAAAACCTCAATTTTCTAAATTTGAAGAATGAGATTCTAGTGGCTGTTAAATGACTAACAGGTTTATGTGCTGAAACTATGAAATTTCTTTTTACAAATTTGGGAGAAACACACATTAAAAAACATTGAAAGAGCATTAATGCTGCAAAAGCGGCTGCCTACTTGATTTAAGAAAGGACAGATTCTCTAGTGCCTCCCTTTTCCATGTGAGTGTATTCTGAGTGCAGCATTATATCATTGCCTCTAAGGGCTTCAGTCTTTTATCTGACCATTATTACGGTGTGATATGAATGAACTGGCATCCAAAACAGTAGAGAGCATTTGTGCTTGTTGAATGTGCTTACCAAACAAATAGCTCCGCTACCACATCTTCTAGGGAGATGCAGGGAATTCATGCCTGCTGTATATTCACAACCATGAGTACACAATGTTGGTTGAACCAGACAAATGCACGGCAAGAACTGTTTAGGCGTCATTGTGAGCCCTACAGTGTATGCCGTAAGAAATGGCTGAAGTTGTGCATTGACAATAAAACAATGTTGCATAGTTAATCATGAAGGGAAGTTTGTTTACAATGGGAAACAAATGAGGTAAATCAGAATAAGTACTCAGGAAGCCCTCCTCATATCATGAGGTGTATGTGTAAGGATGGTAATTTACAGTTACTTTCACAGCTTTAAATGGTAACTGGTGATACTTTTTGATGATTGTCTCCTTTTCATTGAAGAAATCCCCATTTCTCTGCCAGAGGTGTCTGTCCCCTGAGAGTGGATCTTTGTAAACAGTTGGTTTAGGGCGTAGCATCTCTTGGCAGCAGTCTGCTGTAGATGGGGTGAGTGCCTTTGCCATAGGTTAGTCTGGGGAAGAGGGTTGAACTCTCTTTCAGAGGGGAAGAGGGGAGCAACAGCAGTTGGGCTGCGCTGCTTTGTCTCCAGGACTTTTACTAGTTGAATGTGGAATGTGGAAGGTAAAATTAAAAACACTGTATGGAGTCAGGAAATCAAATGCAACCATAATGGTTTTTTAATGTTTTCTTTCTTTTTTTTGCTAATGCTTCTCTCTTTACGTTTAGTATTATTGCAAAATTATGTTGCTGCCACCTGAGTTTGGCGTTTCGTTTAGTCATGATCATTATGGAGTACTTGGCTCTGCAGTAATGCTAGGACTTGTCATGGTAGCCTAGAGGAATAAATGTCAAAAGAATGTGAAAAGCTTGCTTGCTGTTCTTAAGGGTGAATTGTTTTCTTATGGAATACATACAGTACAATTCCATCTTAGTGCGGCATTCCCAGGAATCAGCATGTAGGTTATAAATCAAAAATCTGCAGTGTCACTTAGGTCTGCATTGAAAGAAAAGTAAGCAGGTGATACATACCTGTGCGTTTTCTGCAGTGGCAGTTTACTTGAGGCTTAACAGTGTGAAGTTATGACAACAACGTAATTCCTGAGGAGAATCCCCACGTTGGACTCAATGATCCTTATGGGTTCCTTCCAACTCGGGTTATTCAATGATGTGAATTATTCTTGTTCCGGATCAGTTGGCGTTATACTGTTTGTATTTTGCTCTGTAAGGTCCTGATTTCTGCTGAAAACCTGGCATGTCTGTACCTTCGCTTAGACAAGAATTATTTAAACATTCAGGGAACTATTTTTGCTAAGGATGTGTTTGTGTCTATCTGTGGGATCAGGGCTTAAAAAGCTTCCACTATGTAATACTTTGCAGTCCCTTCAGTCTCCCAGTCCTTATTGCCCTTTCAGCTCTGGACTACATCTTTTCTGTTATAGGTCCATGACACAAACAATTTTACTAGTTCACTGTTAGCAGAATGTTTTAGATTACTATGTTCAATTAAGATGCTCTCCACAACTTTATTTTATGTTTTCTGTGGGGACTGTGTTTACCGCAGTTGTACCAACCCACTGTAGTCACCTCCTCCTTGGAGTCTGTAGTCTTCAAATGTTTGTAGAGTCTTATCTGACTGAGTTGCTCTTTTTAATGATGGTCTAGGGATAGGCATGTTTACTCAGCAATTTCTTCCTCCAGTTTTCTGCAGTGTATGTGTATGTATTAAAAAAAAAAAAAACACTTTGTACTCTACCTGGTAGTTTGTGCTCTTGTTCTTTTGGACTTTGACACATTAGTCTGGCTCCTTTTTGGTGTCGTGCTGCAAAAAGAGTATGCTCTTGGTTGATGGTAGCGTCCAGTTGTTGGCCAGGAGTCTCAGTATTGGCAGTATCTGCTGCATGCCACTTCTTCCATTCCTTTCACTTTACTCTTCCCGTAGTTGTACGCACTATTACAGCAGAATTGTCCACCAGTTAACAGAAAGAAGTGGTTACAATGTGAAAGTTTTTTCAAAACCATATGTGGTCTGTTAGTCCCTACTTACCCTTGGGCAGAAGTCCTTAGATGGTGGATGGCTCTTGTGTAGTTGGGGGTCACCAGGAGTTATACAGTAGTCTACATGTCTGTTGTATTTCTTCATCACTTTTGTTTCATGGAGTCAATTTCCTAATTGCTAAGCTCTGCTCTTAGTACGAGGCAGGCCAAGGCCCACCTTTTCGAGAATAAAATAGGCCAGTGCTATTCAACAGATTTTAATTTACGATATTAAAAGATGCACTTCATTTGTAGTAGCGTAATGTCCGATGAAATGTGGGATTTGTTGGGCTGACTTCTGCATTATTTTCTGGTAGGTATGGAGAACTAACTGATTAGCAGTTGCTGACTTGGTGTTTTATTTCATAAATCCCTTCTGATCTTTTATCGAAAGGATTCCTTTTTTATGTGCTCAGCAATGAATCTAATAAAATGCAAATGCCAAGTCATAGAATGTGAAGACAAACTTAACCAACTACTTAGTGCATTGTGGAGCACAAAAGTGGTGCTGTTGATAGGGTTGCCAAAGATATTTGAGTGGGATGTAAGATGCAATGTGTTAAAGTTTGAAAAAAAAAACTAAAAAATATTGAAGGTTTTTAAAGGCATAGGGCCAGACGCTTAACAAAAGATCAATAATAATAAAAAAAAAAGTCTTGGTGTTTTCTTTGTTTTCCACAAGTTACTGGAAGCAAAAGGAGTTCTGCTGTCGGTCATAGTAGTTCGTGTCATAGAGAATTAAGACTCACTTGATGAGTAATCCCAGTAATCTTGAAGTTAAGGTACGTTTCTTTTGGGTTGGAGGTGCAGATTCTTGTTAATTTTCATGCTTCATTGTTCATAAATATTTAAGGTTTGCTTAGCTGGAAAAGTACTGAAAGTAGGACTTTGTCCAAAAATGACAAATTGTTAATGATTTACATAAAGGTAAGTCCATAGTTCACTAGACTGATGTACCAAACACTTTCTTACTTACTAGAAACTAGGCTTTCAATCCTGCACATACCAGTGCCCTGGAGCGTTTAGAATGTGGTATTTGTTCCTTGAAAGCTCCCAGCTGGCTCTTGTTTCTAGACTTGAGTGTGACATTAAGTTGGAAATCAGGTTGTATTTTCCAGAAGTTTAGTGAGTTGAAGCATTGAGTGAGAAGTGTTGACATTCGTCAAATCAATATTCCCCTGTTGAACTCATCAGCACTTCCACTGGTGTAAGCAACTGCAAAATGTGTCACTGTAGAAAGATAGTGGTATATATCCACGTGCTAAAAGTGGAGGATGCATGCAGCATGTTTCAGTGTAGTGGTGAATCCTGTCCATGCAGGCTGTAATCTTGTCTGCATGGCTGACAGATGTGTTGTAGTCCTTTGGTATACATGTAGCTTGTGGAAAGCCATTCAGTAGCTATTTTAACACCATTGTACCTTCTATTGTGGACAACCCACAGATATTGTATAGACCATTCTCAGTGTCTCTCATGGCAGAAAAAGCTTATATTGTGTAACTTTTATTTTTAATTTTTATTTGGTACACAGAATATATCCCAGAGGACTTTTGGGATTGATTATGGCTGCAACTGCTTTGTCAAGGATGGACGCCCTTTCCGTTACATCTCCGGTAGCATTCACTACTCACGGATTCCCCGGTATTACTGGAAGGACCGTCTCTTGAAGATGAAGATGGCAGGGCTGGATGCAATTCAAACGTAAGTAGCTGTTGAATTCCAAAATGATTTGTAGTCTTCAGAGACCCACAAGAAGTAGTTAAGGGAAATGCTGCCATTGCTACTTATTTGTTTTTTTAAAGTAGTAGGTGAGAAGGCTCTGGAAATGAAAGGTGGTACAGGATGACCTCTCATAGCATAGGTTGGGACAACAGCAGCTAACAATCTTGCTTCTTTGCTGATAGGTGATGCTTATTGCTTCAATGCCCAGGATGCAAATGTGACGCGAAACCTGTGAACTTTGGCAACTAAGGAACAGTTTGATCATGTGCTCTTTCTCTGCCAAAGGACATGGTAATCTCTTGTCAACAGGCAGCCTAGATGAGAAGGGACTGTAAAGTTTTAATATACCCTAAGTTGTATTGCCCTGAAGCCTTGAAAATGTTGGCAAAGGCTTTAGTAATATTTAAAGCTATTTCACCAGAAGTGTTTTAATTTAGGGAAATAGTTGCAAAGTAGGGGTACTTCTTTTTCAAAAAAAAAAAAAAAAAAAGAAACAACAAAAAACCAACCAACCAAAAACAACCCCTCTACCTCCTAAAAATAAGTTTAAATTGCTTTCAGTTGTGTCTATCCAAGCTTTAGCCCATCATTCTTGTCTTTTCTTTTGAGGTTTGAGTCCTTATTACAGCCGGTGAGAGAAGAAAAAAAAAATTAGCCAACTCTTCTTATTTTTGCCAAAGCTTCTGTGGCAAGGGAAGAAGAAGAATGGTAGAAAAGTGTATAGGCACAGTCTTTTCAAGCAATGTTTGCAATTACCATGCATGGTTTTATTTCTTTTTTAAATCATTGCAGGGCTTGGAGCTTCTTTTTGAAACAGCCTCCTTGCATGCTATGGACTGCTAGGCAGTGCTGGCTCTGGCAATGCAGAGCCTGTAGACTGGGGCAGTTTGTTCAGTGGGAGCATCGTACCATCTATGCTTCCCCTCCATTGAAACCTGTGTTTCATTTATCCTGCAAGTTGCAGAGTTACTTTGTATGCTTGGAGGCGTGATTAGTGTGGGCTGGTATGTGGAGAAGAGATGGAGAGATGTCAGAGAAGGAATTTTTTTTTCAAACTTAGGTTTCTGAGTCATGTCTTTTTGTTTCCCATAGAACTCTTCCCTGTGTTGTGACAGTGCATTGACTTTTTTTCTTTGTTTTGTTTTGATTAAACCAAACAAGCAAGTTCTCTCTTGCTACATAAAGCCAATAGGATTAAGTAGCACACTTGCTCAGGAATGTTAGGACAGAGTTGCTGGAAATGCCCATGTAAAAATTATTTTGCTGTAATAAAAGTAATCAAACAGACCTAAAAATTATATCGTTTGTTGTCTGGGTCCTGAGAGTGACTCTGTGACTCCAGTGATCTATAGCATTTTATACTTCACTTTCGTCACTGATTTATGGGAATGACCCCATAAATCACCTGACAACCCCCATATGTCTTCAATGCCCTCACCTCATTTCCAGTTTTTTCAAGCAATCTTTGAAATTGCCTGTTCATTTCTCTGCTGCATGACTAGTCTTTTGATATAGGAATCTTTCTTTTTTCCCTTTCCCTGTAACTCTATTGTCAAATGGCGAAATTGCTGCAGGTTTGTTTTTTCCTGTTGCTTTTTTCTTCCGTTCATAATTCAGAATCTGTCACTGAAGTGTATCTTTTTTCCTTCCATTTTTCCCCTATTTTTCTTTTGTTGAGATCTTATTCCTATGCCTTACTGCAAGTTTCCTGCAGTGCAGGAGGAAGTGGAGACTGTCTCGTGTTACTGGTGTTGACTGGTCTCTGTTGGTCTTAGGAGAGTGGAGCTGTTTGTGTTCAGGTGCAAAAGGTATGGTCCAACAGCAAGTGTCTCCTTGAGGTTTTGTGATTTGCTGCTGCAGTCTTAGCTGTTTTTGCTGGTTCATTGATTGCAGGTAGCAGATTTTTCACAACCTCAATTTGTCTTTGTAGAACAGTTTGGGATTCTTAAACTTTTTCTCCCCACCGTTGTTTACTTTTGAATTTTTTTCTGCTGTGGTGAGAGATAGGTCCTAAATGTGTATCTTACAAGCAAAAGGTACCTCTATGCCTTGCATTTTCTCTCTGCCCCCTGCTTTTTCTCCCTCCCTTAAAAAACAAAACAAAACAAAAAAAACACTTGCTTTTCTTTAGACTTTGCAGATAATTAAGTTGTACTGCTCGTGATTTTTGACATGAAGCAATGAATTTCCATGTTAACTCAAATAACTCCACTGTGATTTTTTTTTGTAAAAATGGCACTGGTCTAGATTATTCTTCAATTTTGTTTGTTTTCCTTTCTCTCTTGACTACTGTTTCATGGATCAGTAAAACTGTTAGCAAGGGATTGGGATACCAGTTATGTGAAGTCGTTCTGGAATGGGCAGCAGTGATGCCAGACCTTCTGACAGATTGTTGCCATAGGACACATGGGCATCCACAGCTTCTCTGGGCAACCTGTCCCAGTGCCTCACCACCCTCACAGTGAAGAATTTCTTCCTTATATTTAATCTAAATCTACTTTAAAAAAAAAAATATTTTAAAGCCTTTGTCCTATCACTACACTCCTTGATAAATAGTCCCTCTCCATCTTTCTTGTAGGCCCCCTTTGGGTACTAGAAGGCTGCTGTAAGGTCTCCCCAGAGCCTTCTTTTCTCCAGGCTGAACAACCCCAACTCTCTCAGCTTAATTCATAAGAGAGATGCTCCAGCCCTCTGATCGTCCTTGTGGCCATCCTCTGGACCCAAACATCTTAGGCAATAACAGAATATGAGAAAACAGGTGACAGGAAGCTTGACCTTGCATCAAAGCTGAAAGTATCAAGGCCTAAAACTTCCAAATAGCAGGATAAAATGTGATGCTGTGCTTGGTGTGACATTTCAGAAGATGAGGTATTGCACCTAGGAATTCCCTTCCCCATCTCTGCAGGTAGCATGCAGAGGCACCTGGCTACCCAAATGTAATTGTCCTTGTGTTCAGTTCCTGAACTGTGATCTGCCAACTAGAAACAGACACTATCGTAAACATTTGGGTAGGACTGAAAGGTGTCTTTTTTTTTTGTTCTTCATGGAGATCAACAATGAACCACTAGATGGAGCTAAGCATATGCAGGACTGGAAAATGGAGAAGGTTTCTGGAAGAATCGGCAGTTACTTTACAGGCTTATAAAGTTATGGAAGAATTTGGGGCATTTTATTTGTTTTATTGTATTTGTTGACTAACGACCAAGAAACTAAATCTCTAGAAACTCCCTCTAAGAAAGAGCTGCTGTTTAGAATATCTGCTCATTTAAAAAAAAAAAGCACAATTTACTCTATAAAAAATGTTTAACTAGCATATTTAAAGTGCTGCTCTATTACTTATGAAATTAGTACCCAGTATTTAATTTTACACAATGTGGAAAAAAACCCACAGGTATTACAGAGAGAAATATACTATACATTATGGTAGCAAAAGTGGTATTTTTTGTCTGTTGGCATATCTCTGAAACACAAGAGAAAAACCTGTGACTGTTAAAGAAAAAGGTGGTTATAGGATAAAGCTTAGAAATTGTATGTAAATGGAGAGCAAGTGCTATTACTCAAATGAAAAAATACCATTTCAGTTATGAAAAAGGAATGCCACATTCCTTTATAAATTCATTATTCTGTGGCTAATGCAGTACATTATTAGGAACAGACGATACATTTGTACAATAGTATATAGGAATTATACATTGCTAAAACTAAAAGGTTTGAAGTAAAATGATTTGAGGTCATAGCTAGCTGTAGAAAATGTATCAAGGGATTTAAATGTATTAGTAACAATTTTTAAAGCAGTCTCTGAGATGCTTTCATATCACGGTTCATTCTGTAGCGTTTCACATAAATTTTTCTCCACTTTCTTCTCCACTAAAATTTGCCTTTTTTCTGGCCTTGTGAGACAGCATGGGACATGCATTAAAACTATTTCTGGAAGAATTCTCTGTCTTATTCCATCTTGAGTCTAAGGGAGCTTGAGAAACCCTTCTGTTCCCATCTCAGCCACCATTGGGCATATTTAGACCTTCAGACTTGTTACTAGGATAAATTCCTAAAGTTTTCCCATATTTTCATAAATTACAGTTTAAAAGGTGTAGTTAAAGTGCAGTTAGAATACTTTTGTGTTAACCTATAATTTACTTACCAGTAATAAATAACTTGTTCAGTAGCCTGAAAAGTGTATAAAGAATTGCTGTCTTTCTGTAGAAGTCTTTTAGATGGTGTGAAACTTGTAATGAAGTTAATACCTACTCGTCTTTATTTAGCAAAAACAGGTGCAGCTCTGCTAGAAGCATTTTTCAGTGAATGAGTTGCTACATAAACAGGCATGTTAATTCAACCCAGATAGAGATTTCTCTCTGTTGCAGGGTTGTCAAAGATTCATAGTCAGATGGTATTTTATGGTAAAAACTGCAACCCCTTTTTCCTATTAGTGTCACTGCCCTATGTCTTCCTTCTCATTTTATACTTTCGTCTGTGCCTTTTCCTTTGCAAGAGAGAAGTAGAAAGTGATAACTCTGAAGTTCTTGTTGATATCAGGCCTTGTTGCTCATTAATGAATAATAAACATTAGTCATGTTTGCTGATGGACTTGAGATTGCTCTGCCTTTGCTTCTTAGCAAAATGCTGTGCGTTATACCAGCCAGATTTCAACAGAAGCTTTGGACATAGTTAAACCTACCAAAGTGACTTGGCATACTTCACAAAATATCCAATCATCCCCCCCCCCCCCCCCCCAAATGTCGGTTGTTATTCTGTGGTTATTTTTTATTTGATGCTAATGTTCATACCAACTAGCCTGTTTTTTTGTTTGCTTATAGGAACAGCAGGTACCAAAAGCATTGCTAAGTCAAGATACATCACTCCTTTTCCTTAATCCTTTAGGCCAACTTTCCTTTGAAAGAATAAAACTAGGTTTATCTGTTCTTCACAAGTCCATTTTGTTTACCACATCACTGTTACTTTTTAGATACAAATCATTCAGTAGCTTTTCTGGCATTTTTCATAGGCATGGAGTTAGGTTGGCCTGTAATTTTTTAGAATATTTTCCCACTATTCTTTTTCTGCTTTGTAAGAAAGATAGTATTTTGAGTCATATATAGGTAATACAGAAGAATTTTGTATTTCGAAGCAATAGTTCTGAAAATAACATAGCTATTAGAGCTGAAAGCAAACCAAAATTATTCCACAGTGATAACCTAGATAATGGTATAATGGAAAGGGAAAGCAAGTATAATATGGTACTGGATTTTTTTGAGGCAAGTTGGTCGTTTGTTTGTTTTAAATAGTCATCTACTTTGATTTAAAACATCACCAATCAGCTTGCTCCTCAGCTTGAAATCTAGGTAAATTGCACAAAACCAAATTAATGTTGAATGTATTTTCATGCGGCTTGCGTATTCATTAAGTGCACGTTTACTTTGTTCTGAAAAAAAAGTGAGTTAATTGAGTACTTTGGAAACAATTAGATTGGCAAAGAAATAAAACATACAGAGTGGAAAATGTGCATTTTGGTGTCTGACCATGTTGCCTAGACTCTATAATAGCATACAAATTTTAAGCTTTGGCTTTTCAAACAGGGGCTTAAGGTTCTGGCATTTGTGAGGAAATATTAACTAATGTTAATGATATACTGAAGCATTATTTTTTTGTGTTTGTTCATGTGTATATATTTCTGAGTGTGGTGTTTTCAATATTGTGTTCATGTGAGGGTTCCTGTTTTTCTTGATTGTTGAAAGCAGTGTTTTCTGCACTTTCTTTTCCTCTTGGGTAATTCTTACAAAATTAACTCTGGAACCTAAAAACAAACCCAAACAATAAGAAAAGTGTTGCTCAAGAGGTTCTTTGCTTGACTAACCACAGTTTTGGTTTTAAAAATTTTTCTCAAGTCTGCACTATATGGAGCAGTGGCAGCAGTCCTATTAGAGGGGGTCACAAACCTAGGTGCAGAAAGTAAATGCATGGAGAATGAGTTTTCCTATTCTCTCGAATCCTTATTTAAGCTGTATCCAACCTTAATTTTAATGACTGTTCCTGTTGTGACTGCCACTTAGCACTTTCCTAAGGCAAATCTCTCATCGCCTTTCTGCAAGGGCTATAAGATACAACAGTACTCCTAATAGTTGTTAGGTAACATGTTTCTTTATTATCTTGCAACTGAGAGTATTTTTATCTTCTGGGAGATATTCTGCATTGAGGTTGTGGTTTCTGGAGTCCTGGAAATAGGTGTTTTGTCAAATCCTGATCTGCTTATTTGGCAGTTTTATTACTTGGTTGAAATGAGGCTCAACTTTGTCCAGGTTTCCAAGCACCTTAGCATCCTCTTCTGTGACCATTCATCCCATGCTGTTTTTCCAGAACCGGCATTGCTTTGGGTCAGTGAAGACTTTTAGGACCTAGATGTAGTATCATTTGAGGCTTACACATTTTGAAGGTCTATGTAGTGGCAACAGTATGGATCTGTCAGCCAAGCTGGTGCGCCCGTGTAAACGGGGTGGTAAATTTGCTAAGGGCTGCATGATTCTTTCTGTAAGCTTATTTCTGACCACCACTTGTGTGGGTATTCATCTCTGCACAAATCTACTGCCACTATACTACTGGCAGCTGACTCTTAACTACTTAAATTTTGGAATAGATGTTATGATTTCAAATGGCGGTACCAAAATGTGTTTTTGGATGGATATGGACTCCTCCAGACAGTGCAAAGTAATAAGCCTTATTTCATTACTCATTTTAATACCTTCTGCCACAGGAAGTACTCTAGAATTCTTTCTGTGTTTTACTGATCTGAAGACCAGTTTGTACCAGGTTTACAGATCCCTGGGGTGTGTAGTGCAAATAATTATTTGGAGTTCTGGTTTAGTCTCAGTTTCTTAATGGAAAATGACATTCTCTTTCTACAGGTATGTGCCATGGAACTACCATGAACCCCAGATGGGTGTGTATGATTTCTCTGGTGACAGAGATCTGGAGTATTTCCTGCAGCTTGCTGATGAAACTGGCTTGCTGGTGATCCTGAGAGCTGGACCTTACATCTGTGCAGAATGGGATATGGTACAGCCTTTTATTACAACTATCTTGTTTCTAGAGTAAATCTAATGCAAGTATTTCTGTCTTAAAGTAGACAAACATACTAGTGTCCTAGACAAGACTCCTGGTTTAGCATATTTCAACCCACATGTCCTAAGTGACTTCTTACAATGCAACTTAGTAGTTGTGCTGTTCCATGGGAAATTATGACTTGCTTATGTAAAACAAATCTTCAGTTTCGGTACATGTTTTGGTAACATGTTGAATTCTTCTTATATCCTAAGAACAATCACTGAAACGGTTCTGATTTTTTCCCCAGGGAGGTCTTCCAGCATGGCTGTTGGAGAAAGAATCTATTGTTCTCAGGTCTTCTGATTCAGGTAAGAGCATCAGAAAGGACTGGCAAAAATATAATTCAGCAGCAAGCTGACTTGCTCTTTGAGGTTATTTCCAGGTAATTCATATTTCAAGATTGTTATTAAAAATTGTGTGTTCAATAAATAGGTGGAATAAACAAAACAGGGTTGAAAATCATGCGTCTTCTGTGATTACAGAATTGTAGGACTTAGTCCTTCAGGTTCTTGTAGATGCTTCTTATCCTAGAACCAGTGCTTTCTCAGCAGTTGATTTGCCAAGAAAATGAATGTACAGATTATGCAGTCTGCTTCTTCATTCCTCCCTTTCCAGACCTTTTCTGAAGAACTTCTGAAACAACCATCAGTTTCGACCAAACTTCAAAACTGTTATGTTTCAAACCTATTAACAATTTTTGTAAAATTGGTAACGAGATATTTATTGTTACCATTGAAGAAAAGGCAGGTAGCTCTCAGCATTGAGTTTTTCAGCAGTCAGCTGGCTCTTCTTTGTGGGGTTCTTCCTGCCTGCTCAGTGTGCATGTAATTCCAGAGCTAGTTAGAGCACTCTTATGTGCTACCTGGTCATGGACAGGATGTGTAAAGATAAGATGAGACAGGATATTAATGTGGTTATTGGGGAGAGAATAAGGGGACAAAGACATAGATCCATACTGTACCTGACTTCTGCTCATTGTGGGAGAAATTATCTGTTTAAAAGAGTAGTACAGATGTAGCTACATTTGTTGAAATGCATTAGGACAACTTGTGTGATGACATTGAAGTCTTTCTGGTGATTTTCAAAGTTCATCAGTATTTAAATGTTTTATTATTCGGTAAACTGTACTGGAAGCTGACACTTTTGAACAAGTGTAAGAGCACATCAGTTCATTAAATGATGTTCTAAATACATTAAGTGTATCAGAAATTTATATTTATGCATTTTACTTGGTAAAAAGTACCTTTATATAATAAAACAACGACAACAACAAAAACACGTAAAGAAGTAGAAAAGTAATGAACCATTTATACTTTCTGTATTACAGATTACCTGGCAGCAGTAGAGAAATGGATGAGTGTCCTTTTGCCAAGGATGAAGCCTCACCTCTATCAAAATGGAGGTCCAGTCATCATGGTGCAGGTAAAAGGGGATTTATGAAAATCCCCTTTATGAAAATCAAATAAACCCGAGCAGCACAGATGCTTATATTGTTCTTGTGGATGTTCCATGGGTTTGGGTAGTAATGTACACAGAAGTTCCTTAGCAGCTTCAGGTAGCTTCAAGAATCAGTGGAGTCCCTTATCATAAAGAACCGAATGCACTGTCTGCAAAATTTAGAGTGCACTTGTCTGCTTTGTCAAAGTTGCTTTCTGTAGTTGTGGGAAGCAGTAGAGGAAACTCATGGAGTTTTTTAGATGTGATTCTTACGCCAGTTCTCACATAAGGCCAAAATATATCAGTTACGTGAAACCCTCTGACAGGAGGGCTTGCTGCAGATAGAAGCAAAACCAGTACGAAATAAGCCTAAAACTTGTTACAAGAACAGTTTCAAAATTTAGGCTTTTCAGTTCTTAGCACATAACTTGAGCTGTAAATGTTTCAGGACACAGTGCTGTGCATTCGAGGTGGGTAGTTTCTTTTAAACTACTAGATAGGCAGTGGTGATTTTTCCATTTTCTTAGCATTTGGTCATAACAAAAGCTTTGTGATTCTTATTTTAAACTCCCTGTCTTGCTCGAATAGGATAGGAGACTCTCCTTAAAAAATTTTCCAAGATGATTGTTCTTGAATAATGTGTTACCTCTATTCAGCGAAAGCACTGAGTTAGAAATAAGATGTTTATAACAGGAGTTTCAGAAATAGCATTCAGGTGTGTGTGGCATTGGATCTGGAGCTTGAAAGTCAATCCCCTTAAGAAAGGGGCAGGATATGTACCTCTCATTAGCAGCAGGGTTGTCTCTTTCCCTTCAGTCTTTTGAGTCTGTTGCAGAGCTTTATTCGTATCTCTCTGCTCTGGAAGTCCAGTTCCACTGCAGTTTTGATCATGTTATATGACCTGTTCTATGCTTTTATTGCTCTTTTTGGGAGGTAGGTCATAGCTCTTCATTTTGAATAGGGACTATGTTTTGATTACTGTTGCGAAGTAGTTAGGGTAGATATTTTATGTGGAGTTGAAGGCTGATTTTGTAGGAAAATTACCCCCACGCAGTGACTGCTGCAGTGTAAGATACAGGTGAGATGAATGAGTGTTTCCTTTCGTTATTCTTCAGGTCTGGAATTCAAGTGGCATTTTCAGCATTGCTATCAAAGGAAGAGGAGGAGTAGATTTGGACTTGGAGTTGGATGCAGACTGAAATTGGCTACTGCTTTACTGACTTGCTTTCTCTGTGCAGGTAGAGAATGAGTATGGAAGCTACTTTGCTTGTGACTACGATTATCTGCGTTCCCTTCAGAAACTCTTTCGCCAGCATCTTGGGGATGAGGTGGTACTGTTCACAACTGATGGTGCAAGCCAGCTTTACTTGAGATGTGGAGCTCTTCAGGGTTTTTACGCAACAGTGGACTTTGCCCCAGGTTGGAGAGAGCTGTTTGTTACCAAAAAATTAATTAGAAATGTGCACACTGCCATAATTTGCAGTGATACAGGCCTGAAGAATGGCCAGGCAACTGTAGTGTGTTCAGAAAGTGCCCGTTTGATAGAACAGGAGAGCGAATGCTGTGAACATTCATATACTGCACAGACTTGACAAGATAGGCTTAAGGCACAAGAAACAAACCCCAAGATAGGTTTTTTTTTTTTTGTCTTGTGGCTTCTAATGTGCATTATTCTCTCTACAGTCAAAGATATATGTCTAGTAGGAATCCATTTTCTTATAAATAGATTGAAATTAAGAACTCCTTCATGTATGTCATTTATGAGATGATGAGCTGCTTATGGAAGTAATTTCCAGTCCCTGTGCTTGAGCCAGTAGGGTTGCTCAGAGGTGAAACTCCTCTTTACAGACTGCCTAGCTTTTGTTCTTCCCCATCATCTTGCTTCCACAAGTCCAGGCCTATAGTTTCCAATGTCTGAGTAGTAATTCTGTCACATCTCAGTTTTATGTTGCCAGGATGTCATTTCTGAGAAGAGCTGGGTTTTTAGAGCATGTGTCTTAAAAGCAGAGATGTGTGTGCATGCTTGCATATGTCATAGATGATATAATAGAATGGCTGGGTTTGGAAGGGACCTTAAAGTTCCAGGGATGCCGCCTGCTAAATCAGGTTGTCCAGGGCCTCATCATGTATGCATTTATGTATATATTTTAACTAAGTTCTGCAACTTGAGCACTAGAATCAAGTGTATAGATTCCTGTATTTTCTGAAGTAAGGTTCTTGTCTCTCTTTTTGCTAGGTGTTGGAAGGGAGATGAGAAACCTATTTCAGTAAAATGAGGTCTGCAAAAGTCATGGATGTAGCAACTCAATTTTACTTCCATCTGTTTATAGGTGGCAATGTCACAGCAGCATTCTTAGCTCAAAGGAGCAGTGAACCTACAGGCCCTTTGGTATGTCTTTTCACTCAAATTCTTTTATCATTCTTAGTCTTAGTGGCTAATAATAGAGGAGTTGGCAACAGTAGACAGTTTCTTAAGGACATACTTAAAAAGATGTCGTTTCCATGTCAGTCAGAAAAACTGAACTGAGGAGCTTATCTGTGTGTAGGTCAAATCCACATTAACTCCTGTTCTGCAAATATTAGTATAGTCTTAGAAGGTACTAATTTTCAGTATTTTTCCTTGCTAAGACAAATGTTTACAAAGCAGCGGAAACAGTAAGTATGATTAGATGTGAGTTAGTCAGCTACATGTGTGGGTGGAAGTTAAAAGCCAAATTAAAAGGGCAGGTTAAAAGTTGCTTCCTGTTTTCAGCTACCCTAGAGTTTCTACACAAGCTATAATGGGATGTGAGATCACTGGAAGACATTTTGACAAAGCTAGAAGGCCTTAGAGGGTATAAGCTTATTTCTGTGCTATGAAATTGTTTAGAACAGAGTTTCAAGTGTTTGAAAGATTTATTTTACGTTACATCTGGTCTACATATATTAATCGAAAGAGAATGTATTCCTTCCATCATTTATTTTTGTGCCAAACATCTGAGCTTAGCATTTAGCGTCACCACGTTCAGTTTGATGGGTTCTAAGGAAATGCATACTCTCTGGTACTTAAGCAATCATTTTCAAAGTGTACACATACAATTATTTAAACGATTCTCTATTCTCTTTGAGTTATCTTCTGGAAAGGACTGATTTTAATATATACTCTGCTATACTGATTGTAATTTTAAAATGTCTAAAATGAGTCAAGGTACCTTTTTCCTTCCTTTACAGTTAGTAACCTAAGTCACATTGTGTTCTGTTCTTGTTTCCTCTTCATGTTTTCCCTTCCTTTTTTGCCCTTCCTCCTTTCAGGTTAATTCTGAGTTTTATACTGGATGGTTGGATCACTGGGGACACCGTCATTCTGTTGTGCCTGCACAAACCGTAGCTAAAACACTTAATGAAATCCTGGCATGTGGTGCTAATGTTAACCTGTAAGTGTGTGTTCAGTAGATGATAATTTGGGGGGAGATTTTTTTTTTCCCAATTCAGCAAAACCTGATTTAATTGGATGGCTTTTTTTGTTTGTTTTTAGGTACATGTTTATAGGTGGAACTAACTTTGCCTATTGGAATGGTAAGAAATAATTTAAATGATTCTGATGATATAGGGGAACTGCTTATGTGTTAGTGACGTATTCTGTAAAAGAATAAGCTATGCCTGCTTTCACATGGTAAAAGATGACTGCATTAGCAGTTCTCTGTCTATTGCCAGTACGTTCTACCAAACTGGCATGGTATTTACCTCTGCAAAAGGTACTTCTGCTTTACTCAATACTGTGAAACACTTGAAAGATGGATACATTTGTTTCTCTCCAGAATATTTCTGAAGCCTGTGTAACACAGCAGTGTGAGCTCAGAAGGATGTTGTCTTCCACAGGGAATATATTCTCTATGCTGAATCCCAAGTGCCAAAGTCTACTTTGAATCTAAAAATGTAGTACAGTCCGGTTGTGACTGGAGAGAATTCTGAAAGTTGAACCCCTTGGAGAGAGAAAACAACAACAAAAAAAACAACCACAACTCTTTCACCATTTTTATTGCTTTTTTTCCCCATCTCTCTTAGGTGCCAATATGCCTTATATGCCACAGCCCACTAGTTATGACTATGATGCTCCGCTGAGTGAAGCAGGGGATCTGACTGAAAAATATTTTGCCTTGAGGGAAGTCATTGGTATGGTGAGTGTCCCTAGGGTATGTTTAGAATGGTTCTTTGAAACATTCCGGGTGTACTGCAAACTCTTGCTCTTGTGTTGTTTTAATTTGCTTCTGGATTTACTGTTCTCTGTAGGTAAAGGAAGTAAATTGGCACAAGGTGGTTAGGCCAACTCAACTGTTCGTTGTTTAAAAAAAAAGTGGGGGGGGAGATCTTGTACCTCTCTGGTTGTACCTCTACTGTCCCAAAGGCTCCCTCCTTTTCAGAGGAAGGGATCCAGTTGCAAGTCTGACACTGAGATGATTCAACTCTGCTTTTTTGCTGGGTTTGCATTCTTTCAATTTGGGGTCAGTAAGCTGAATTGCCTTACTTGATCAGATGAGAACCAGTGCTGGCAGAAGGGGAGCAGAGGGAGACAGGAAGCATATGTCTGAGAGTAGAGATGGAGGAGGAGTGAGCAGGGCTTTTCCCTTGCAGCATTGATCAGGCACTCAGCTCAGGCTGGTCACTTGGTGTCAGCCTGGTAGTGCTGCAGCTTTGACCTTTGGCTGCCTGTCATATGCTTCACATTGTGTTTCTGTGTCTCTATAAGAAGGAGCATGCTTATCCAAATGAACACATCTTGCTTTTGTGATGCCACAAATGATAGGTCATGGGTGGTACCAACTTTGCTGTAAAAATGCTTTGAAGTGGGTGGTATTTCTACAAACTGGAGTTTGAAGTGAAATATGGAAATTGTATCTGGATTTTGAATAGACTTGCATTGGACACCGTTCAGATAAGGCTTAAAAAAAAGTCCCTGGGAATCTCAAGGCTAACTCTTATACTTTTTGCCCTTTTGCATGTCAAAAACATTCATGTGCACTAGGAGATACTCTTTCGGTGGGAGCAGGTCTCCTGAAATTGTTACCCTGTTTCTAGGGTAAAGCATACCTTTATCTCCCTACCTGTAGAAGGCCTGCAGTGGAGTATTTTCTACCGTGTCTCCATTATCCCTAAGCTTTTCATTCATGGGGTAATTTTGAGAGCCTTTCAAGGGGAACATACTGTCTTGACGCAGCTTTTCTCAAGAGAAGAATTCCCAAACTTCCTGTTTTTGAGTTGTTTTCTTCAAGGCAAGATCCCTATCAGAAATTTAAGTAGTGTTCTAGTGCAATGAGATAGCTTTGATAAGATCCGAAGCGTTAAGTGTAGACTAAGGTGTGTTGGGTCATGGTACAGCTTTTTTGATGTGGTTTCTTTATCTTTTAACCTTCAATATCCATAGGATCTTGGTGAAGCTTTCCTGTCTCTGCTGTGGCTTCTCAACCCATAATAAATAGTCTATCAACTCTGTAGTTTGAGGTGAAGCTGACAGAAGAAAATGAAGTTGCCTGTAACTAATTACTGCATTCAGAATGTTAGCTGTGCTACAAGACTAGCTCACTTTAATCTTCCTTAACTGTTTCTTTCGGGTAATAAATGTAATAAAGAAGGCTTTCAATCTAAAAAAAAAGACCTATTTCAATTGCTGACAGCATTTTCTAATTTTTACCATTTTGGCTGTAATTTTCTACTTTTGATTTCTTGTCTTGGGTGAATATAGTTTTTTTTAAGAAGACTGTTTTGATTATTTTCAAATAGAGAGAGGAAGAAGTAAACCTGTTACCAGAAATATCAGTCAGGCTTTCATCAGTTCATAGTTGAGATTTGGCATGAGGGCATTGGGAATTATAATGCTGTTATTTGTTTAAAAAAATAAAATAGAACAACTAAACAAAAAGTTGTCTTGGTGCAGAGGCAAGCTTTAGAGCATGAGTTTTGTGCTGGATATAACACGTCTAAGCCCAGCAAATTATACTTCATGAAAAACCTTTTATTTTAACTTGAAAGTGTCCCTGTAGTAAATACAATAATAGATAGGAAGAGTAGGCATAAAGCAAGGAACAAATAGTGGGAGGAGAGGGAGAAGGGAACAGTATGAGAAGGTAAGAAGGCTGTAGGCTCAGAAAGGAGGGGACTGGGGTACATGTCAGAGTTCTTGTCTAAATTTGCCTCTGCTTAGAGGTGTCCAAGAAAGCGATGGTCATCCTTTGCCCCTCCTCTCTCTAGAAATGCAGTAAGCTGATCTCAGGTGGTTATTGCTAGAGTTGTAGGGCACGAAGTAAACACAAGTAGCCTGACAGTCAGAGTGCCTCCCTGTCAGGTTTTCAGGTTTCTGTGGGACTGACAGGTAGTTGTCTAGTCCAGGAGCAGAGGGAAGCTGGGGAGGTTTGCTCATGGGTTTGTGGAGCTGTGGGGGAGGCTATGGTTGCCTGCTGCTACAGGGTTTGGAGGCTTCAGGTCTCCTTGGACTTTTTTTTTTTTTTAAAAATCACTTCCATATTTTTGTTTCTGCAATAGCTTCCTGCTGGGCTAGCATGCTGAAACGGCCTGGCAAATAGGTCTGTTGATGCCTGGCGGTGGGGGAGAATATGTGAATACAGGCCAAGGGAAGGTGGGACCATGTCTGCTGTCTAAGCTGATGTGGAGCTCTGCAGCCTGGAAAGCTGATGGGGGCACCAGAACCTGGGATGAGAGGAGTGCATCAGATGGATGCGTACAGGTGGGGTGAGAGGTGGTAAACTCCATAAACTGAGGCTGTCAAATGTATTGCTTGCCAATGCAGGATCCAGTACCAGGATTATGGCAGCACGGAGGGGGTGTACTGGATGGGGTGAAGGCTGCAGCAGTTCAGTATGTCCCCTGAGGGCCCCTGGCAAGTGAAGCATAACTGAATGAATGGGTCAGTTTGACAAACTGGCTGTGGCTTATGTGGCATGTGAGGAGAGCAACTTGAAGCTGTTAAGACTGTCTTCATCTGAATTTTTCTACAGCCTCCTTTTTCTGTTTTCTGAGCTACTGGGGAGTAGAGGGTGCCCCAGCAGCCTGGTAGCTGCTAGCAAAGTTATTTTCTGCTGGCTGTGAGTTCTTCACAAGCAATTCTAAAAGAAACCAGCCCAGGCAGTAATGGATTAGCAGGCATGTGTGCACATGCTGTGCGTGGAGTATAACACTGGAAAAAAAAGACACGAAGCTAGTAATTCCCTTATGGAAGTGCCACTAAAGGAAGATGGAAGGGTCAGATGGAAATATTGCCCTACAGACTTGGAAACGTTAACTCAAGCTCCCCTTGACTTGGGGATGACTCGGGAAGGGCTGTAGGAGATGGTAATGCAAGCTGTAGCCACAGGAGGGCTCCAAGAACACTGATTCTTTGCAGCTCTTTACCTATGCTGCTGTTTTTTTTCTTTATGGTTACCTCTAGGTGAGTATTTACTAAAAAATTAGGCTTATTACATGTGAACAAGTAAGGTGGATTTTTTTAAACTTATTTTTGAGGCTAGATGCAGGTGTAATCCACTAGTGAGATTATCTACTTCTAGCTAAAGTTCTACTTCTGTAAGTTGTAAAGTAGAAAGTGAGAATTCATTTAAAACATGTTCATATTTAAGTTTCATGTGCATTTTTTCCTCTTTCCCTTTCTAGTATAACCAGTTACCAGAAGGTCTTATCCCTCCAACAACATCCAAATTTGCATACGGGAAGGTTCACTTGCAAAAGGTAAATCAACATCTGTAATATGCAAAGTATGTCTTCTGTAATGCTGCATGTTTGCTTCTTTGCAAAAATTGTGTTTGAGAGTATCATGGCAGTCTCTAGGTACTGTACAAAATAGGAAGGAAAACCTTGAAAACAAACTGTCAGGAAGGAGAGAACAGCTTGTGAATTAAAAATCATGCCCTTCCTGGAAAATGAATAGATATGTTATCTGAATATAAAAAGATAATTTTTACTTTATTCTGTATGTACATGAAGTTTTACTGAACTGAATATATTCATAACATAAGAGAATCATAGTTGTCTGAAAACTCTTGTATGTAAAGTAGCTGGGGGAATGGTAGCACAAGAGGTATGTTTCTGTAGCTAGAGATGCCTCTAAGGGTGAATAAATGGGTAGGATCTATGTATCTTTTAGGTAAATACTTTGAATTGTAAATTTGAAGTGTGGAACACTTTCAATAGATTTGAAACTCTTGTCAATATAGTTTCTTGCAAGATCTGTGAAAATCTGTAGCTATTGAAAGAAATTAGTTTCCTGTCAAGGGAAAAGTGTGCAGACCCCAATCTTGTTAGATCCCTCTCTGACAACAGAGGTGTAACTGGTCAGCACATGAGTAGCTGGGATTTGTCCGTAGCACCATCAATTAGTGCTGTGAACGGTTCTGTGAAATATAGTTGACAACTAGTGTCCTGCAGTGAGTGCAGAATGTGGTTTAGGGGATTGAAGAGACAAACAGGTATTAACTTGGCTTTATTCATTCTGCTGCTTGCAGTCTAGTTGTTTTGAGATGGTGGATTAGTGTGGTTGGTGTACTGGATACTGTATTTCATAACATTTTTATTTATATTTTGTACTGTTAATTTGACAGACACCATTTCAGTCAAAGATATATCTGATCTGTTATGCGCTGCAGCTGAAATGTTGCAAAATTTGGTAGTGATAAGGCTTTACAGGCTTTTTCAAGTCATCCTACTCAAGTGGTGGGCAGGAATCATTTTTTTGTAAAAGTGATTCACCAGTGAAGCTGACACAGATCTATATCATTTTCAACTACCTCTGAGTATCTTCAGACCTTTTAGGCCAGGGTTGCCATATGAGGTTTCACTGAACTGGCTTATATTTGGTAGTGACTAATTATATGCTGTTATCTACGCACCCGCCACTTCTGCTGCTGTCGTGGGTTGCAGACACTTGGGAGCCTTGCAATTAGATGTTGACTCTCCGTTTTCTCACGGATTATGACATTCAGATAGGGCTGTCCAATTTCACAGGAAAGACTTTCTCTTTCCTGCCTTCAGGAACAGAAAGCTGCAGGGCAGCTGGGTCAGAAAACTGCCTTAAAAAGGAGAAGCCAGGACAAATGACTTGCTCAAATAGCACAGCTTTGACCTGGCTCTCACACTGGAAGCCCTGTCACCTACTACACTTCCTGATTGTTTGAGGAGAAGTGTTACTCTGTACCCACCAGTCCTAGGAAGCAAGATGGCATCTCTAAACTCACAGGTGTGAGGTTCCTATCATTGTCTGTGCACATATTGCCATCTGTACCAAAATCTTCTAGAATTGTATAATGGGAAGAAAGCTGTTTTCTGCTCTGCAAACCCACTGTTTAACTGCAGCTGCTGTTTACTGCTCTGTTTGGTTAAACTGCAACATGGAACAAACCTCAAATCACAGAGGGTTTGTACTGTCTTGGTCAAAGCTCTCCTCTCAACTCCGTGATGCATTCTTACTGCTGCTGTGACAAGATCCGGTATACCTTGTTGTCTGAAGAAGCTTGAATGTGTCGGGGGGGGAATATTCAAAATATTCATGATGCTTGGGTGTTCCTTCCAAATCAAGATATTCTATGATTCTATAATAGCAATCTTTCCAGCTATATCGTTGTGACAGTGCTATAATAGGCACTATGTGAAAGTTTTGTTGTACGGTAAGGGTTCAGCAGTTAGTCTGCTATGCAAAGGGTCAAATCCACTGCTGTGAACCACCTCCTGTGACCCTTTTGCATAAAGGAAGAGGGAATGGAGACTCGTGAAACCAGAGGAGGCTGCTCTCTAAATTTTTCCACCAGATATTCTGTGACAATTCAGTACCTGTCCTGGTTTCAGTTAGGACAGAGTTAATTTTCCTCCTAGTAGCTGGCAGGGTGCTATGTTTTGGATTAGAATGAGAAGAGCGCTGATAACATGCTGATGTTTTAATTGTTGTAGAGCAGTGCTTACACCAAGCCAAGGACTTTTCAGCTTCTCTCTCTGTCCTGCTAGCGAGCAGGCTAGGGATGCAGCAGGAGCTGGGAGGGGACAGACCCAGGACAGCTGACCCAAACTGGCCAAAGGGGTATTCCATACCATCTGACGTCATGCTGAACAATATATAGGGGTGGCTAGCCGGGGTGGAGGGGTGGCCGGCTGCTCGGGGATAGGCTGGGCATTGGTCAACGGGTGGTGAGCAATTGCATTGTGCATCACTTATTTCGTACACATTATTACTATTAATACTATTATTATTATTATTATTGTTGTTATTCTTTTCCCTGTCTTAATAAACTGTCTTTATCTCAACTCACAGGCTTCACTTTCCCGTTTCTCTCCCCCATCCCGGAGAGGGAGGGGGGAGGGTGAGCGAACGGCTGTGTGGTGTTTGACTGCCAGCCGGGCTAAACCACAACAGTACCTGATCAGCTGCTTAAGACATGTACTTGAGGAAAAGAGATCTTTGCCCATAGTCATCTAACTGATTTTTAGAGCTTTGCCATTCCCTGATCAGGCAGGTGTTCATCTAGAGCTACTGAATGATTTTAAAGAATTATTTTGGAGGTAATAAAATCCATTAAGAGATGTCTGGGGACAATGGCATTGCTATGGAAGAGGACAGGAAAGCAGGCAATGAGGAAAAAGCTTGTTGCAGAGGTGAAAAAGAAGTGTTGAAGGTGAGGAATGAATGCAGGCAAAGGAAGAATGGCAGTAGATGCACTCAAGAAATGTGAGCAAAAAGATGGGGTTTAAGACCCGGAACATGGGGAGCATTCTCTTTGTAGGCAAGTTAATGAGTCATAGTTAAGCTGAGGCAGGGGAGGTTTAGGCTGGACATCAGGAAGAGGTTCTTCACCAAGAGGGTGGTTGCACACTGGAACAGGCTCCCCAGTGAAGTAGTCACAGCACCAAGCCTGTTGAAGTTTAAGAAGCGATTGGACTGTGCACTTAGTCACATGGTCTAAACTTTTGGGTAGACCTGTGCGGTGCCTGGAGTTGGACTTGATGATCCTTATGGGTCCCTTCCAACTCGGGATATTCTGTGATTCTGTGATCTGCAGTGTGTCTGGTGGCAGTGCAGGCTTGTGAGCAGGTGGTTGCTTCCGGTCACCATTTGGTGGGCACTAAGGAGTGCTTGGTTACAAGGAAATGCCTGCCCCAGCAGTGCAGCCTGCTAACTTGTAGGTTCTGGAATTGTACGTGGTTCCTGGACTGTGGGGAGCTCAGGCAATAGCAAATACCAGGATAGCAGGCAGCAGAGATGTTTGAGCTGGGGGCAGAGTTGCAGGGTAGAAATGGGTTAAGCAAACAGGATGCTGCTGGTTGGAGCTATTTTTTTGGAGTTTCTTTTTTCATATTTAGTCTTTCACTTTGAAGACCTTCCTCTGGAGGTTCCGAAAGTGTTACTGTCACTTGTTAGTCATCTGTTGGTGGGGTTTTTGTGTTTTGTTTTTGTTTTTACAGGTCATTTTTAAGAATTCTTGAGTGTTTGTAATTTTTTAAATTTACTATTTCTGTTGTGATACGGATTATCCACTAAGTAGCAATCATTAGGAACCTGCAGTAAAACCAGATCTTGCTTTTTTTTCTGTACAGAACACTTAAGAGTGATAAAGTGAATAAAAGTAATCCATTAAAGTTGCAAAGAAACGACTTTCTACCAACCCAGTATGTAAATGAATCATATGTGGTCTACCTATGTGAAAAACAGAAGCCCCCTTGGTAGCGGGATATTAAAAGAAAGTGAGGCAGACACCTTAACAAGCTAATAGTCAGTTCAGCAAGGCACAAAGCAGCACTCATTGCCAGTTAGTAGGTCATTCAGGTGACCATGTGCAAGTTAACATCACTTATGTTCATTTTTAATTTCATTGTCTGCCTGGGGCCTAGACTATGAATGTTCATAGGGTTTTTGCTCAGTTCTATCTTATCAGCTCTGTCAGTGTCTCTGCAAAGATAACCATCTCTGCAAAGATGCCATCAATTCAATCTCCTGTGGCCTACTGGGTCCTGCATTACAGTTTAACATTGCAAATGCTGAGCATTTGGGGAATTTTACTCTTTGAAAACTGATTGCTATTTTAAGTAAAGTGCTTAAGATGAAAACAGAGGAGCAAGCTACTTTTCATCAAAAATTTGGAAGCTATCATTTGTCTGACAGTCTTTTGCCACGGTGAAGGTGCTTAGCTATGGACTAGCGAAGGAGATCCAACCTCCAGGAATCGATGGCATTACCCTATTACCCTTTATGTGCTTATGGCTGCCTCCTGCTTTCTTGTTCCTAATTAAAGCTGAGATAAGCTCACTTCAAAAGTCCATTTAGATCTATGTGCATATACTGAAGAAATAATTTCATGTACACGGGTGATTCAGGATGACTTCTGTTGCATATGGAAGGATTTTACACAAAATAGTGTATATTTTAATATTTCACCAGTGCTTATTTTCATATATCCTGTGCAAAAATTTAATAGTTCTGCTATTGAAGTAACCTAAGAAGTTTGTAGAATATTCAGTTTTTCATTATTTTAAATGCCTGATTATTTTTTTTAATTTTGTTGTTGTTTTATAAGTAATTGAAAGCAAATCTGCATTTGGGAAATGCTTTGAATACTTAATCTGTAATTAACACTGAAAAGTGACAATACTTATGGTGAAACAGACTGAGATCTTGTTTGAAACATGAATACAAATGACTTTTTGAGTTTGTAAGATACTAGGCATGTTGTGTGCATCTTGACTAACATATCAAATTAATGGTGGACTTTGAGAAAATTGTAGGTGAGTAGAAAACTTTTATAATCAAAAAAGGAAATTGCAGATGGCAACAAAAGGCAATGTAATTGTACATATGTAAATTCTTATTCAGCAAGGTATTTAAGCATGTGACTAGCCTATACCTTGCTGCCGGTCTCAATAAATTCAATCCATCTACTCATACACTAAATTACAGCCTTAGGGTTTCTAAAATCATTTAAGACTAAATAGAGTAAATTCAGCATGGATAACTATTGATGGAACCAAATTCTATTTCTAATTATCTCAGAATGATTCTAGAGTAACTAGCTGGAAATCAGTGGTACTTTCCTTAGTTTAATGTAAGTATAATGGAGTAAAAGTTCAATAATGTAGTTGTTTTTTATTAGTTGTCCAGAGCTATAGTGTTTGCCTATAGAATGTTACTGAGAAACTCACAGGTTAGTTCTCATTAAATAATGAGTCACTTTTACAAATGCATAGAAAATTTAAAGGGCCTGGATTTTTAAAACATTCCTCTGTACATTGTTTTCTTTCAGATTTCATCTGTTCTTTGTACTGTATTGTATTAGTAATGTGCCTGTAAAGGTGATGTAAGGGCTTAGGATTTCTTTGCTTTCCTATTGGAGAGATGTAGCTATCTGGCAAGGTGTTATATTTAGATTGAATTTCACTGACTTTTATGTATCTGCTTTTTATGTGCTGCAGGTGGGCACTGTGGTGGAGTTTCTTGACAGGTTGACACCTGCTGGACCAGTGAAAAGCACTTACCCACTAACCTTTGTTCAGCTAAAGCAGGTAAGGATTCCTTTGGTAGGCAATTTGCAGCCATTTTGTCAAATTTAGCTGAACAACCCTCTGTGGAATGGCTCCTCGTATGTCCAGTGTCTTATACCTTATCTCAGCACAGGAAGTAATAGTGTTTTAAAGGTGTTCAGGATTTTTGATCAGGAGACCTCTCCATATTTGTCAGTGCTCTTGTTCTGCAACTAAGGTTTTCCTCTTTTTATGAATGTAGATATATATGGTGTCCAGGCTTTCTCCTTTATCTGTCTTTTCTCTGAAGTACTGATTTTCATGTTTGTGAGATCTTTTTTTCCCTTGTACTACCTTTTTCTTCAGTATTTTTTCCTTTTTTTTCCCCCTTTTCCTTTCTCTTCCTCTATCAGAATGAGAGCAATGGCTGAAGCGCTGCTTTCTTCATGCAGGTCAGGGAGCCTGGAGTTGTCAAATGTAATCCATTTGACACTTCTGTGGGCCCTCTACTTATTTTTAATCTTTTTCTTTTAGTAAAAGTATGGTGGGTCAAGGGAATGTGATAAGGGAACGACCTGTGGAATTGCAAACCCCTGCCAAAGGCATTCACCCCACTAGCTGAGATAGGAAATTTTTTTTGTATTTTCCTATGGCTTCTGCTGACTCCCATTCTCTCCTCTGTTCTCTGTCTTGCTGCATCAGTTTCCCTGTCAATTTTGATGACTTCCTCAGAGTAAAAGATCTTTCCCTTGCTGCTGAGTGACTCTGTTTTTCCACTAAGCGTATATGGCTCCCTGATCGCTTCTGTACTGAATATAACAAAGGATGGAGTATCGGTGCTGATTGTCTGCAGCTGTAATAAACTATGGAGAGAATGTGATGATGGTAGCTGGGGGAGGGAGAAAAGGGAGAGTATGCAGTTCAGCAGGTGTCTATGACATTTTCTAAGGCATTAGTCAAGTAAGGATTCAAAGCTTGTATTTTTCCCTTCCAAGCCGTTAATAGAGAGAGGTGTGAGAGAAGCTGCAGCTAGTAGGACATATTAGCTGGATGTAATTTCTTGTGGGTTCTTCTCTCATCCTCTGCCCTTCCCACTGTTAGTACCCTGTTTAGGAAAACAGCTGAGATGGCAGCCGGTGGTGCTGCATAGGTTCTCTCCACTTATTTTCTTTTTTCTCATTTTTCTGGGCACCTTGTTACAAATGTAATGTAATTGTAGTAAGTATAGTGGACTGGAAATGGTTTACTCTCTCTTCTTCCTGCCATACTTTAATCCAGATAAATGGTTTTGTGGCTACTGACAATGCGATTGTTTCTTGGTTTTAATTTGTTTCACTTTTGTGCTGAGAAAAAATATCTAAACTGATACTTTTTTCTTTACTGATGGGGGGAACCTGATGGAAAAAAAACTCTGAAATGTTCCTGATATAAAGCAGATAGTTTGTGAAATAAACAATATCGAACTGATGAATATGTCAGTTGACAAGTGCACTTTGAATTTTCTTATACAAAATCAGTTATGAAGGGATTTTCCAAATATTTTAATCAATTTTAATGAAGAAATGATGCTGTCAGTCATTAACTTCTGTTTTTATTGAGGAAATGCCTTTGCAGCCAAGACGCTTGTCTTTTAAAGTTATGTAAATGTACTGATGAAACAAGTTTAAAAAAAAAAAAAAGGAAACTGTGGAATTTACACGCATTGCTTAAAGGTCAAAGTGAACTCTAATCTGAAGCTGCTATCTCTGATAGATGCTATCTGAAGTGAATGAAAGTTGATGTTTCAATCTGAGTGTGTAGGCAGGAATGTGGGATATATCTAATTCTTGACCTGAACTGAAGCTACAGAATAACTTGGTTCATTAATCTGGGGATTTTTTTCTTTTCTTAGTATTTTGGGTTTGTACTGTACAGAACTAAGCTTCCAAAAAACTGTACGGAGCCAACACAACTGTCTTCACCTTTAAATGGAGTCCATGATCGTGCTTATGTCTCCGTGGATGGGGTAAACATTGTTTGCTGGTATACATTTTTGCCACGAATGGCCTTCGTGAGATAGATGAATACAATCTGCCTTTTTTCTCTTTTCTACATCTTAACAAAAACAAATTTATTAAATAAAATTATTTAATAAGATGAAAGAAGTATAGAAGTATACTGTAGATTCATACTAAATGTTCCTAATATTTCAGGAAATATGAGTATTTATCTGTCTCTTCTAAGGAACGTGTAATTGTTTCCACTTTTGAGATGTGAATGTTGATATAGATTCATGACTTCATTGAAAAAATAGCTAGAAGAAGAGGGCTTACTTGCAAGCTTTTGAACTGCAGTAATGGTATATACACTTAATGGCTATCTACAGTGTTTTTATGGATGTTTTACTCCCCCCCTCCCCCCCCCTTGGAGGGGGGAAGGGAGCTGGGGGGAGTAGAAGCCCTAACATACATCTTATGTTATGAAACTGGCTTCTGATCACAAGTTTTATATATATAAAAAAAAGTATATTGTACAGGATATAAACTTTGCCTTTCTTTCCTTAAATAGCATTTTGTTCTTGCTTAAGAAGAATTAATAGTAATTCATGGACTTTGATAGTCCATTTTTTGATTATTCTTTGATCAGTGCTGATTCTCATCACCATTGTGGCCATGTCAAGTTCTTCTTTACTAATGTTGTTAGAATGGGAACAAATAAAGCTAAATATTGATGTGAGTTTAAATGGAAGATGAATCATCTTTTTATCTCTGACACTTGCAAAATCTTCTTAGTTACCAGGTTAAATCTGTGAACTTTTTGTGAATCAGGTGCACCAAAAGCTACTAGAATTCTAAAAGTTGATTTAGTTAATTTAACTAAGGAAAGAGATGTCATCAGCTAGATGAATACAGCTGATGTGCCTAGTAGTGTATCCAGTAGATGTACTGAAATAGAAATACTGACAAACCTGCTTTTTGTGTGATTGTATATGTATGTATTTGCATACAAGAGGAGGAAAGGAAAATATATATTTTACTTTTGGTTGTTTGTTTCCTTTCTCTACTTTATCTTCATGTAAGTTGAAGAGACAAATGATGGGGTTTTGTTGGTTCAACGGCTGTTTTCTTCTTTTGATGTAATTCATATAGGTTCTTCAAGGCATCCTTGAAAGGGATAAATCGCTAATGATAAATATAACTGGGAAGGCTGGAGCAAAAATGGATATCTTGGTAGAGAATATGGGCCGAGTCAACTATGGTAGATACAATAATGACTTCAAGGTAAGTAGAATCAATGAAGTAACTAGATAATTTTTTTATGGGTTAAAAAACATGGGTTAGAAACAGTGAAAGGATCAGGATTATGCAGCTGTAACTTTACCTCAAAATATAACTCCTCACTAGTTTTCATGTGAGTTTTCTGGTCACAGAAATCAAAGTGGAATAAAAAAGTTAGACATCTTTTTTGTTGGTTCACATGGGTTGTTAGACAAAGTGTCACCCACAAGACTTTCAGGCTGAGTTGAATCTGTAGCTAAAATTTTAAGATATGCAAAGCTGTTTGGATAAATTCAAAAATAGGCTGGAAATCAGTCTAGTCTTGGTCATATTTTGGGGCTTTTGACTCCTGAGGTAGTGCTTCTGTGTGTATTTGTGTATATTTACTTTTGTACCTCTTGCCATGTTCTATTCACTTGTCAGTAGTGTATTGCAATATTTTCAGTTTGGCTAAGAGAGGCTGACTTACAAGCACTTTACCATGCAACATTGCCAATTCAGATTTGTACTGACCTGGAATTATCAGAAAGCTTATGAACACTTCCATGCTGTGCTTTGGAACTATCAGTGCCCTGCCATTAGGGGCAATACCACTAAGGTAACACTATGAAAGGCAGGAGCAAAAGGGAAGCTTATCTGGTTTTGGAATTAAAGGGGTCCCCAGTGCTGTGTGATGTTTTCTAATGAGGGGGAAGGGAGAGAACTATTACAGAGGCTAGTCTTGTGGTGTGTTTCTGCAGTGGTCAGTGCCATGGCATGCTATCTTTGTTAGTTTTTGATATTACTAGGTTGCAAATAGTACCAAGTATGACAGAAAGCTTTCTCATTAAGATGAGAATTGCAGGCCCTTAACTGCAAGAACCTTTTGTGTAGACTCCCCTTGGATTTGACTTGACCTAAATTGATTTGGCAGCGTTCTTTCAGAAAGATGGTCAAATGTTTAATGACTAGAGATTTATTACTGGTGATTATGGTGCCTTTCGGTGCTGCAGTTGACAGCAGGTAAATTAGAAGCTCCTGTTCCCTCTCAGACTTGTCCAAAGTATTACTTGGTTTGTTTGAATGCAGCATCACAGGAATGATGTATGCTGACCTGTACTATTTAGTTATTAGCTAAGCGCACTTGTGCTGTGAGGAAGTAGGACTTTTAAAGTTATAAGCAGGGGGGAAAAAGTAAAATCAAGTGTGTATGAATTTTTCTGAGCCTTGCTGATGAGGTCACAAACTCTGGTTGAGTTCGGTCATTTTGCAGAATACAGTTTAGTCATAGAACATACATTGGTAAGTCTTAGAAGATCACCATTAGGCAGAATTGACTGTTTTCACACTTGTGTTTTGCTGCCATGAGAAGGATGGGCCTGATTGCATTCTTAAAGAAGGTTGTATTCGTTGTGATTAAGCAGCAGAGAAGAATTGAAGCTCAGGTTTGGTTTAAAGGGGACTAGTTGACCAGTTATCTTAGTGTGTTGTGATATGGATTTCTAGGTGTATCTCCAGTTATTCTAAGACTCCGGTCAAGGCAAAGCAATATAACTTTTAGGATGTATAAAAGTCTGTGAATTAAAAGTATGAACAACTGTTTTCTGTGGCATATAAATTCAGTGGGTAGCAGTAGTGCCAACTCTGTTCATACTGTCTTTTCAACGATCCTTACTCTTTTCATGAGTGGCAAGAGAGGGCAGCTAGTTCCCCAGTGTTCTGCCTTTATATATAGGCAGCAGAAATGTGTTTATTTAATAATCAGGCCAGGTGATAAGGAAATCTATGTGCTTACTGATAAACTATGGTAACAGAATAAAGGGTTAAAGGTTGGAGTAAGGAGGTGCTCAGTGCTGTTGTGATTGAGTTTCAATTTACACATACCAGGATTTCAACCTTTTCAAGACTGAGTAAAAGCAAATTTAATAGACACATTGTGCGAAGACACATTGTGCGAACAATCCTCTAAAAGCTTGAGCCTTTCACACAGAAGAGGGAGACCTTCTCCACATAGCTTTGGAAACTGTACTTTGCTTTTTCCCATAGACTTCCTCACCCTGTTTCTTAAGGCAGGTATTTTTTGTGTTGATTTTGAAAATGGGGAATAGTTGTGCATAGGTTATTCGTTATTCTGTGACTTCATAAATAACTTCATATATAACATCAGGGAAGAGGTTTCCATTTGATGAAGCCTTACAGAAGCCTTGCACTTTCAAGAAAATCTGAATTTTGTTCAGCTGCTTTTTCTTACTTTTTTTTTTTGAATTTGAAGTGGAACTAGTCATCTAGCTTTTGGGAAAGAATCTTAAGAGGGTTTTGGTTTTAAAACATCCTGCTGATCTAAGTGTCCTTAAAGAAAACAAAGGAAAGAAGAGTGTTTTCTGTTTTTCTTTTTTTTTAACATGCTCACTGCCACCTGTATCTTTGTTCTACTTGGGAAATTCATGTCCATATCTGGACTATTGTGTATGCATTTTTACGCAGACCGAAGTAAGAGTGCTTGTAGGCACTTAATTTCATTCAAAAATTACACCATACATAACACTTAAAGATAGGTTTAGGGAGGCAGGTTGCAAAGTTTTGGCTAAAGCTATGCTGCAATACTTCAACTGATTGTCAGACAAAGTAAAGTGTAGGTTGAAGAGAAGTTTTGCTGTTTAACTCTGTGCAGATAATTCCTTTTGATATAAGGAAAATAAGTTATGAAGTGGCCATCAAGGTAAAGGAATAGAGAATATATTAGTGCATCTACTGATGTCTAGGCTTGTGGAGTCAGTGTAATGCTTAGTAGATATTGGAACAGATATACTATTTACTATAAGCCCTCCACAGCCATCGAAAATGTGGCTTTGCTTGTGACTTCGCTTTTAGAACTTCTTTTTCCTGTTCAACTTGTGGTATTTGCAACAGAACTTAAGTTGCACTTACAAACAGCTTTTATGCAGGGTCTACTCAGGAGATTATATGGATGTAGCAGTGTTGGTTTAAAATCAATTCCTTGCATTGCACTGAAACACAATTTTAGAAACCGTTACTGTAACACAGTTAGGAATTGAGTTCAGGAGAAACTTAATGTTCCTTTTACTATTCTTAAATCATGATCTTACCTTGCCTTTGTACTCACTGTGTGAGTACCTTGGTGTTCTTCAAGGGTGCACATAGTTCCATAGAATTGAAACGGGACTCTGTGGGCTTGAAATTGACTGTAAGCTTAAAATATTTCACTGAATTGGGGTCATGAAGCATGCGCCTTGGTTTTGTGATGCTATATGTTAGCTGTAGAAGACCTGTAGGAAGTGAATACTGCTTTCTCTGCTATTGTGCAGGTTAATGTCTTGGGTTAGTGACTCAGTGTTACCAAATCTCTTGATGGTATCTCAAAACTTGAGCAATTTAATGCTTTTTCTGCTATTTATTAAGCCCTATGTTTTTGAATCATGTTCGTGTTAAAGCAAAATAGAAATCTTAAGTTAAATTAAAAAAAAATCGAAAAGGAAAATCGGGCATTGATGAAAGCTTAAAACTTTGAAGAAGTGTAATGCTTTCATAGAGAATAAATAAAATGCTTTATTCTTGAGCAAAGCTTATAACTTGGTGAAAACCAGATGCTTGTTTTTCCACCCAGATTGGCAGCTGTTGGAAGTACTTTGATTCAAACATGCTTTTAGTCCTGACTGATTTATGGTTGCAGCTGAATAACTTCAATAACATGAAGCTAATTGTTGCATTTTTTTTCTTCTTCCTAGGGTCTAGTTTCAAATTTAACTCTTGATCAAGATATACTTGTTGAATGGGAAATCTATCCTCTAGACATAGATGGAGCAGTGAACCATTCCATTCATGGCTACCCTGACCAACCAAAGAGATCTGTTGGCAATCCACTGAGTTATGAAACACCTACTTTTTACACCGGTAGACTTTTAATTCCTGGCGGGATTCCAGACTTGCCACAAGACACCTATGTCAACTTTCCTGGCTGGACAAAGGTACAGATTTTTGCTGTAAAAAGTTGAGGTCCGCTCATAGAGAGATACTGAAAGTTCTATGGAAGGTCAAAACCCACCTCTCTTAGGCTGGATAGAAGGAGGTTATAATGGCGGGGTGAGCCAAATACATTTAAATGACTAGGAAATGTATTCCTTGGTAGAAGTAAATCTGGAGATAAACCATTAAGAAGAGTGAAACTTATAATCCAAAGGCACATGGTATAGGTCTAGGAAGGGGAGAATCACATAAAAACCCTGTAGTTTTTCCTAGAGTGAGAAAGATCAACTATCAGACTTGATAGAAATGCTGCATTTAGTGGTAGTGTTTTGGATTTTTTTTGTCTCAATGTGTTGTATAAACAGTTTTTGGAGGGATAGAATGAATTACATGTCTTGAGATGAAACAGTTCTTATTCTGGAGAAAGTGAGATGCTACAGGACACTTCTCTGATTACACTGATTAATTAAAAGTAACTAAGAACATATTTTTGTTGCTGTGTGAGAAATATGGATCCTGTTACAAAGCACAGGGGGAGTTGGACACTGCTAGTAGCATGCCCATAAGTATGGATCCAGACAATGTTACAGAATCATCTAGGTTGGAAGAGACCTCCAAGATCACCTAGTCCAACCTCTGACCTAACACTAACAAGTCCTCCACGAAACCATATCACTAAGCTCTACATCTAAACGTCTTTTAAAGACCTCCAGGGATGGCGACTCAACCACTTCCCTGGGCAGCCCCTTCCAATGCCTAACAACCCTTTCAGTAAGGAAGTTCTTCCTAATATCCAACCTAAACCTCCCCTGGTGCAACTTCAGCCCATTCCCCCTCGTCCTGTCACCAGGCATGTGGGAGAACAGACCAACACCCACCTCGCTACAGCCTCCTTTAAGGTACCTATAGAGAGCGATAAGGTCGCCCCTGAGCCTCCTCTTCTCCAGGCTGAACAATCCCAGCTCCCTCAGCCGCTCCTCGTAAGGCTTGTTATCCAGACCCCTCACCAGCTTCATTGCCCTTCTCTGGACTCGCTTGAGCACCTTGATGTCCTTCTTGTAGTGAGGGGCCCAAAACTGAACACAGTACTCGAGGTGCGGCCTCACCAGAGCCGAGTACAGGGGGACAATCACCTCCCTAGCCCTGCTGGCCACGCTGCTTCTTATACAGGCCAGGATGCTGTTGGCCTTCTTGGCCACCTGAGCACACTGCTGGCTCATATTCAGCTGACTATCAGCAATACTCCCAGGTCCTTATCTACCAGGCAGCTTTCCAGCCACTCATCTCCCAGCCTGTAGCGCTGCTTGGGGTTGTTGTGCCCCAGGTGCAGGACCCGGCACTTGGACTTGTTGAACTTCATACAGTTGGCCTCAGCCCATCGGTCCAGCCTATCCAGATCCTCCTGCAGAGCCTTCCTACCCTTGAGCAGATCGACACATGCACCTAACTTGGTGTCATCTGCAAACTTACTGAGGGTGCACTCGATCCCCTCATCCAGATCATCGATAAAGATACTGAAGAGAACTGGCCCCAGTACTGAGCCCTGGGGGACTCCACTAGTGACCGGCCTCCAACTGGATTTAACTCCACTCACCACGACTCTTTGGGCCCGACTACCCAGCCAGTTTCTAACCCAACGAAGCATATGCCAGTCCAAGCCATGAGCAGCCAGTTTCTTGAGGAGAATGCTGTGGGAAACAGTGTCAAAAGCCTTACTGAAGTCAAGGTAAACCACATCCACAGCCTTTCCCTCATCCACTAAGCATGTCACTTTGTCATAGAAGGAGATCAGGTTAGTCAAGCAGGACCTGCCTTTCATAAACCCATGCTGACTGGGCCTGATCGCCTGGTTGCCCTTCAAGTGCTGCGTGATGACACTCAAGATAATCTGCCCCATGAACTTCCCTGGCACTGAGGTCAAACTAACAGGCCTATAGTTTCCCGGGTCTACCTTCTGGCCCTTCTTGTAGATGGGCATCATGTTTACTAGCCGCCAGTTGACTGGGACCTCCCCTGATAGCCAGGACTGCTGATAAATGATGGAAAGCTGCTTGGCCAGTTCTTCTGCCAGTTCTCTCAGCACCCTTGGGTGGATCCCATCCGGCCCCATCGACTCGCGTACAACCAAGTGCTGTAGCAGGTCGCCAACCATTTCCTTGTGGATTGTGAGGGCCACATCCTGCTCCCCATCCCTTTCCACCAGCTCAGGGTACTGGGTATCTAGAGAACAACTGGTCTTGCTGCTAAAGACTGAGGCAAAGAAGGCATTAAGCATCTCAGCCTTTTCCTCATCTCTCGTCACTAAGTTTCCCCCTGCATCCAGTAAAGGATGGAGATTCTCCTTAGTCCTCCTTTTTGTGTTAATGTATTTATAAAAACATTTTCTGTTATCTTTAATGGCAGTAGCCAGATTGAGCTCCAGGTGAGCTTTGGCCTTTCTAATTTTGTCCCTACACATCCTTACAACAACCTTATAATCCTTCTGAGTGGCCTGCCCTCTTTTCCAAAGATTATAAACCCTCTTTTTCCGTAAGCTCTAGCCACAACTCTCTGTTCAGCCAGGCCGGTCTTCTTCTGCACCAGCTCGTCTTTGGGCACGTGGGGACAGACCGCTCCTGAACCATTAAGATTTCCTTCTTGAAGAGTGCCCAGCCTTCCTGGACTCCTCTGCCCTTCAGAACTGCCTCCCAAGGGACTCTGCCAACCAGTGTCCTGAACAGCTCAAAGTCTGCCCTCTGGAAGTCCAAGACAGCAGCTTTACTGGTCCCCCTCCTGACTTCGCCAAGAATAGAGAACTCTACCATTTTGTGGTTACTCTGCCCAAGACAGCTCCCGACCACCACATCTCCCACCAGTCCTTCTCTGTTTGTGAACAGAAGGTCCAGTGAGGCACCTCCCTGGTAGGCTCACTAACCAGCTGTGTCAGGAGACTATCTTCCACGCTCTCCAAAAACCTCTTAGACTGCTTCCTGTGAGCTGCTAATGCCTGTCTTCTGGAGTTTACCTGTAACTGGACTGAGTAGGTCAAATTGTGACTGACCAATCTCGTGGCCTTCTATGAAGGAGTGACTGTATCAGTTGACAAGGGAAGACCAACTAATGTCATCTACCTGGACTTCTGTAAGGCCTTTGGCAGGGTCCCATGCAATGTCCTGATCTCCAGATTGGAGAATGAATGGCCCACCCTTCAAATCCATCTGTGGCTAAAGAATTGGCTGGAGGGCTGCAGCCAGATAGTTGCCACCAGTTGCTGCCATGTCGAGGTAGAGCCCAGTGATAAGTGGTGTTCCTCAGGGGTCTGTCTTGGGACTGCTGCTGCTTAATATCATTACCAGTGACATAGACAGCGGGATTGAGTGCATCCTAAGCAAGTTTGCAGATGACACCAAGCTGAGTGGTGCAGTTGATACACCAGAAGGAAGGGATGCCATCCAAAGGGGCCTGGACAAGCTTGAGAAGTGGGCTCACGTGAACCTAATCAGGTTCAACCAGTCCAGGTGCAAGGTGCTGCACCTGTGCTGGGGCAATCCCAGACATGAGGACAGACTGGGAGAAGAACTCATTGAGAGCAGCCCTGCAGAGAAGGACTTTGGGGTTCTGGTGGATGAAAAAAGCCAGCAGGGCGTGCTTGTGGCCCAGAAGGCCAGCTGCGTCCTGGGCTGCATCAACAGAGGGGTGGCCAGCAGGGCGAGGGAGGGGACTGTGCCCTTCTGCTCTGCTCTTGTGATGCCCTACCTGGAGTGCTGTGTCCAGGTCTGGGGCCCCCAGAACAAGAAGGATGTGGAGCTGTTGGGTCCAGAGGAGGGCCACAAAGATGCTCAGAGGGAGTACCTCTTCTACAAAGAAAAGCTGAGAGGACTATGGTTGTTCAGCCTGGAGAAGAGAAGACTCTGTGGAGACCTCACTGCAGCTTTTTGGTAATATTGAAAGGGGTCTTATAAAAAAGATAGTGACTTTTTACCCATACAGATAGTGATAGGACAAGGGGGAATGGTCTTAAACTAAAAGAGGATAGATTTTGACTAGACGTAAGGAGGAAATTCTTCACTCGGGGGTGGCGACGCACCAGAACAGGCTGCCCAGAGGAGCTGTGGATGCCCCATCCCTGGAAGTGTTCAAGGCCAGGTTGGATGGGGCTTTGGGCGGCCTGTTCTAGATCATGGTGGCATCCCTGCCTGTGGCCGGGGAGTTGGAACTGGGTGATCTTTAAGGTCCCTTCCAACCCAAGTCATTTTATGATCAGAGAGCACTGCAATGAGAAGTTTGTGTTCCCTGAATGGGAACTTCTGATAGGGCTGGAGAATAGCTAGAACAGAAAAGAGTGTTTTCACATCGCCGTGGTTGAAACAGCATACAAGATGAGTATGCAGCTGGAGGGAGGCACAGACAGCAGAATGTGTGCACTGAAGTGCCACTCCTCTTAGAGGCCTAAGCATTCAACTCTAGGCTTCAAGAGTGCTGGTGTTAGGTAGCGAAGTTAATCCTTTCTGAAGCAGTTTACTTACTGTTATTAAAACAGAGTAGGAGATGGAGGTGCTGGGGATCTATCTAGAGCTTTGCAGTGGTTAAAGCACTTCGCAATATGCAGAAGACTGATTCATTGCAGACATTTAGTGTTGCAGGCATTGAGCTTGGATGAGGAAGTCTCTTAGTCCCTGTTCCTATATATGTGCATATCTTACACAATCACAGAATAAAATCCAGCGATAGCTATTTGCACAGGAACTGGAATCTGGGACTTTTCCAGTAAATTCTGTGACCCAGTGAATCACAAACCATCTTCCTGTCTTTGAAATCGCAAATGAGTCCATTCTTAAGAATTCTTATGTTTCAGTGGGAATCTTTTTCCCTGACCTATTGGACATAGAAATTTGTTTTATATGGTCTGTATACTATCTGAAGAGGTCAAAGTGAAGAGATCCCAGAGAAACTGTAAATATGGTTATTGGATTGATCCTTCATCTTTGTAGAGATTGGACCAAAGTTTTAAATAAGATACCCAGGAGTAACAAGATTGAGGTGAAACTGGGTGTGGGGAAAAGAAAGGCAGAAACTCAGACTTGTAGATAACTTTACCAATTAGCAATGCCTATAAGGTAAAGGGCTGTAAGAGTTTGAATTCTACTCAAGTCCTATTGGATCTGGGCCTTAATTCCTTGAGGCACAGCTTTATAAATTGCTGATAACAAGGTGTGGAGAGGGACTTCTAATAGGAGCTAAAGGTGTTTGAGTATTTGAAAAACTGTGCAAACAACTCTTAAGAAAACATGCAGTTTTAATGATTATCTTGCCTTTCCATATTAAGACAAAGAATATGATATGCTGGACAGCCCAGAAGAAGGATGTGGCATTAACAGTCATGTCTGATGGTTGTAGCTCAGTTGCCTGCTGTGGTTTTTAAAAGCTTCGCTATTAACAAAATTTCCCCCACCTTCACTTAATGAAGCATGGTTGCGCTTAAGAGTATGTCCTTCTGGATGTATGGTCAGATTTATCGTGTGTTTTGTTTGTTTTTTCTTAAATTTAGAGTCAGGATTGTTCTTTATTTCTGTGGAATCATGGGTTGTAGCTGCTGACCCTGATAAAGGAAATCTTTCTGAAGATAGAGATCTATTCCCTGTCTCTTTTTCTTTTTTTTTTCAAAGGTATGTTTGTTGGCAGCATGTATGATGCTGTGTTTTCCTATTTTGGGATGTACAAACTCCTGAATATGCAGTCTTTAGAAATTGCAGTGTTAATATAATGTTCCAAATGGCAGTTTGGAAATGAGAAAAGAAATTCATAGTTTTCTTGGAAAACTGAGTTATAACCAGAGATTAAGATCAGAAACAGACCTGTGTGATTGTACCTGCTGTGTTGTAACTCTAATGCAGCTGATTCCTACACTATACTCCTACTTCCCAGAGGGTTACAGTCACCCTGTATAGTAGCTAGTCTACTGTGTAGTGGGTACATCTACAAATGCATCTTGTGGGGGGATAGCTTGCATTAATGCTATATTCTCTTCTAAAAGTAGTATAGAAGCAAAGTAAAGAGCTTGAATAAATAGTTCTTCTCTTGTCCTTTAATACAGCAGAAACAAGCCACAAAGCGAGATGAACTTGATTTAAATATTTTAAAAAAAGTTTAAAGTCAAAGTTTATTAACATCTTGGCACTGTAAAAGATAGGATCTTACACTGAGATAGTGGATACGGAGACAAAATAACTCATCTGCATTTGCAACTATACAATCTCCTTATAAAACTTCTCTCACAAGTTTCATAAAAATAATTTTCGTAAATGCTTGAAAAAGAAAAAAGAATTACCTCCAAAATACCTTGAACAGTAATATTTTAGTATACTACAATTGTGCTTTTATAAATCTTTTATAAGTATTATTTGATGTTTAATTATCCCACAGGATGTTAAAAATCACCAAGAGTGCAATGAGTCCTTATTTTCCAGTGACTCTCTGGAAAATCACTCCAGTGATTTTATTATTTTTATCAATTTACATCTATGCCACAAATGAGTTTGTTTTTCCTCTACGTTCTGATTACCAGAGGCCACAGCAAGAGGGAAAACAGATGAAGTTATCTGTTCCCATCCTCTTCCTTGCTTGCCAAACTGTCAATTGTCTGACATGGTGAAAAGGATGCTTAAGAGGAAAAAAGCAAGTGGTTTGTCCAAATCAGCTTATGTCTTGTTTAATGAATCAAGATTCCATTCAGTTCAGGAATCCCTTTATAATTCTGCCGAACATTTGGCAGCTTATCAATTTAAAGACTTCTGGAAACACCTGCACTTGTTTCACTCCAATGTCTCTACTTTCTGATGTATAAATGACTTATTTTATTTCCTTTTTACTTGCCTAATTTTATTTTCAATTTTTAACTTGGGATATTTATAATATTAGAAAAGTATTTTGTTCTGGCCACCTCCATTAAAAAAGTAATTTGAAGAGTTTGTATGACAAATTAACTACAATGTCATTGAATTCACATTAATAATAGCAAAACATCAAAGATTCACTGATGTAACTAACTAAAACAAAATACAGCGCTCTTGCAGTATCGTTTCACAATTTATTTTGCTGACTAAGCTATTGCAAGTATAATAGACATCTGAACGTCATGTGTCTAGACAAGCTGTATATATTTTTCTTGAAATCATAGAACAGGAAAGCAGCATGAAGATAGCATAGCATTACACTTTTGCAGAGAACAATTAGCAGAATTAGGATCTGCTTTCTTCTTTTGAGAGTTCTTTCTCTTTTTAACAATCAGCTTCAAGAAAATACAATTTTCAGGGTTTGCTTTGGTCTGAAACTTGGCACAAAATTCAGTATCAGGAATCTGCAATTCTGTTTTCTGAAGTATTGTCATATTTGGCATGACTGCAGTATCTGACCACTTTGTTTTTAAATATCAACTCATCAGGGAATTTAGATTCTTTTGACAATTTGTAGCAATTTCTTCAACAGATTCTGTCCTTCAGTTCTATTGAACTGAAATATCAAGAAAATGCAGTTACTATGTGAAATGTGTTATGCTTAAAGTTATTTAGATGTTTGATCTCTGTCAAATTATTAAAACTTCATTATGTTTTCTCTTTCTTTTAACAGGGGCAAATTTGGATCAATGGCTTTAATCTCGGTCGCTACTGGCCAGCCCGTGGTCCTCAGTTGACCCTTTTTGTTCCAAGGAATATACTTGTTTCATCAGTGCCAAATAACATAACAGTACTGGAACTGGAGCATTCTTACTGTAGCACCCAGGCATGCGAGATAGAATTTGTAGACAAACCGGTTATCAATGCAACTACACAGTACAAAAATGTTCCCCACCCACTCTTTTTTAGAGACATGTGGCTGAACTATCTATAATGATTTGAGTGTTTCCTTATCTTCCCCCCAATTTGCTTCTTTTTCCCTTTAAACATACTTCCCTTTTTTAAAGAGTCAGTGTAAATTAGTAAGTTGTTTAGCAGAGACAGCTTCTTAAATTCAAATATTTTTTTTTCAGGCTGGCCAGACTTAAATACTGAAATTCTCTTGAAAAAGAAAAGTTGTAGCTTTAGAGTTTGCCTTGAACTGTGAAACTGAACTCATCTAGAAGATAATTTTAGCATCGAAGTATACTAAAAATGCATAGAATCATAGACTATCCCGAGTTGGAAGGGACCCATAAGGATCATCAAGTCCAACTCCAGGCACCGCACAGGTCTACCCAAAAGTTTAGACCATGTGACTAAGTGCACAGTCCAATCGCTTCTTAAACTCCAACAGGCTTGGTGCTGTGACTACTTCACTGGGGAGCCTGTTCCAGTGTGCGACCACCCTCTTGGTGAAGAACCTCTTCCTGATGTCCAGCCTAAACTTCCCCTGCCTCAGCTTGACGCTGTTCCCGTGGGTCTTATCACTGGTGTTTACGGAGAATAGGTCACCTGCCTCTCCACTCCCTCTCACGAGGAAGCTGTAGACCACAATGAGGTCCCCCCTCAGCCTCCTCTTCTCCAGGCTGAACAGGCCCAGTGACCTCAGCTGCTCCTCATACGTCTTCCCCTCTAGTCCCTTCACCATCTTCGTAGCCCTCCTCTGGACACTCTCCAAGTTTAATGTCCTTTCTGTACTGTGGTGTCCAGAAGTGCACACAGTACTTGAGGTGAGGCCGCACCAGCGCAGAGTAGAGCAAGACAATCACTTCCCTCGACTGACTAGCAATGCCGTGCTTGATGCACCCCAGGATACGGTTGGCCCTCCTGGCTGCCAGGGCACAGTGCTGGCTCATATTCAACTTGCTGTCAACCACAGCCCTCAGATCCCTCTCTGTGGGGCTGCTCTCCAGCGTCTCGTCACCCAGTCTGTACGTATAGCCAGGGTTGCCCCATCCCAGGTGCAGGACCCAGCACTTGCTCTTGTTAAACTTCATGCGGTTAGTGATCACCCAGCTCTCCAATCTGTCCAGATCTCTCTGCAAGGCCTTTCCACCCTCATCCGAGTCCACAACTCCTCCAAGTTTGGTGTTGTCGGCAAATTTGATCAAAACACCTTCTAGTCCTACATCCAAATAGTTTATAAAAACATTGAAAAGGACTGGCTCTAAAATGGAGCCTTGGGAGACCCCACTAGTGACCACCCACCAGCCTGATGTGGCCCCATTTACCACAACCCTTTGAGCCCTGCCTGTCAGCCAATTGCTCACCCATTGTATGATGTTTTTGTTGCTTTCCTGTAGGCTGTTTGCATTACAGGAACCTTCTGCTTTTTTTTAACCATCTTTTGCAACTGGAAAGAAGCCTACAAAAGGGCTGCACAGTCCCATGACCCTGCTGGTTACTCATGAATGCTTGGTAGGTCCGTGCTGCCAATGGACTAGACAACTTTCAGCTGATTTTTGTTACCTGTTTAGTATCAGTATCATTTTATTCTGCACTGACTGCCGACGTTGAATGGACCTGCTTTTTTCACCTCCATGCAAATGACCTCTGAAAAAATCCATTTGGTTTCCTATGGGAGCAGTGACAAATGTGGAAGAGAGCACTCATGCAAGCTGATCCAAACAGCAGTAATGTGGACAGTGGAGAGTGATCTTGTAGTCTGCTTCTATCCTCTCTTTGAAAGCCATTTGACTGCTTCATTTCTACTATCTCCAGAGACTTAAATTAAATTGGCAATTACAAGAACAGTAGTGAAATTTAGGCTGTTTTGGTTGGACCATAGCCTCTGATTAACTTGCCTGCAGAATATAGTCTTAAAATAAGCCATTTTTCCTTTTAACTGATTTTTTTTTTAATGGGCCTGTAATGCCTCTTCTTCATAGGCCAGAACCTTCAAAGTAGAAGAGAATTCAAGTTCTTTGAATACAAAAAGAGAATTCAATTTTTTTAACTTAAGTCATGCCTTGTGTTTTGTTCCAGTAAACTGATAATCTAATCCAGTAAACTGATAATCTAAATGCCTGGTATTTGCAAAGATATGTAGTCGTTGTTGGAAAAGCTGACTTTCTACAGGAGGCTGAATCTTCTTTTTGATTCTTAGGATTTTGGTGTCAATCATGCAAACTCTTTGGTGAGATGTAAACAAAATATTAAGATGACAAAACCAAATATTTTCATAATCTGTGGTTGTTCCCTTTTTATTTGTCTCATGTTATTAAAATGGTTCTTTAAAGATTAAATTCTTCCTGTGTTTGTTTCAGAGGGAGCAAGTGGAGGAGGAAGAGTGATTAAAATATTAAGTGAGAAATGAGGTTGTAAAGTCTCTATGGACAAGGAGTTCTTGTTGATGTCTCATTTGTTTTGTTCTGAAGACTTGTGCGAAGTGAAGCAAAACAAAATAGTTGTAAGAGGCTGCAAGGTCCTCTGAGGTGCCACCCTCTTCTGAGATAGTCAGGTTTTTGCACTGGCTTTCTTCTCAGTTAATGCAGACTGCTACCCTCACTTGAGGAGAGAGTAGAAAGGATCACCACTACATTATCAAAACCTCTGCTATGTGGTTGATGAGCTGACTGCCACAGGGACTTTCAAACCACTCCTGTGCGGTTCACTTGAGCCACAGAGCTCCTAGTCTGAAATTCTTACCTCAAATGCCAAGTCTTACAGCTGGGAGCTGCGTGTGCAGTACTCGAAACACTTCATTTTCTGTTCTGACCCTAGTTCTTTTTATTCTTTACATCATCCTTATGCAGACCTTGGAAAATGCTCTGCAGCTAGTTTATTATGAAGTATTATGAAGTATTAGTTACCTCAGAGCCAGGTCTTGAATGTAAGGAATGGAACAGAATTAGTTTCATACTGGTTGTGGGTTTTGTGGCTTGAAGTGTACAGAATGACAGTACTATTTAGATGCAATTCCTACAACGGTTCAGTACTTTAACAGCCAGGAGTAATTTTATTTTTCTGTCGATTAGTTCTGTAAAGAGTGTAAAAAAATTTGTAGTTCTTATCACTTCATTTGTTTTTCCATTACATTAGTGAAAAAAATGTAGTATAATCCATAATATTTATTTTTGTCATATCTCCATGTAATATTACAAGCATGAAGGTTTTGTATCAAGGATTGCAAATATTAATCTATATAAATGTAACACTACCGGGAATAACATGATAAAACAAGCTTAAGGTTTTCAAGTAGGGATCTAGATAGCTTCAATAACACACCTGCCTATTTACTGCTTTCTGTGATCTGTTGCCTACAGAAAGGGACTGAAAGTTAGGGCCCTGATTCCTAATCCTGGTCTGCATACGATAAAAAAAAACAGGTTGCCAAATGGTGTGGCATTTATGTGAGTACACAGAAGGGAGATCTCTCTGAGAAGGAGTATTCAGAGTGCATCGCTACCAAGGAGAGCATGTTGCTTCCTTCACCCATGGGTGTGTCCGTGGGTGCTGCAGGTTTGTCTTCTGCCCTGCCTGTGTCATGCACTGGGCATCTGCATCTGCACCTTTGCTGCTGCTGCGTGGCTGGGGCTTATCCTAGATTTCCTAGCTTTTGTGTGCAGTCTTCCTGGGACTAGTTTCCCCATGCTGTCAGAAGTTTGCCTGCAAAGTGCAGCTGTAGGAGGCTCAGCTTAGCAGAGGTATTTTTCCAGAACCGGAGTGGGATTTGTAAGCTTAAACCGCATTCCTGCCTACACACGAATGAAGGCCTTTTAAATGTTACTTGGGATGAATGAGCAAGGAGGTAAATATGGACTGGTGAACGGTGTGCACTATGTGGTTGAATTCTTTACGTATTGGTAAGACTACCATTTCCCTTATGTTCATAGCATAATAATAAATCTAAATGTTAACCAACACTTCAGCCCCTCAAAACTTCAGTCCCTGAGTCTAACAAGGTTGAGACTTGGCCTTCTCCATGTTCTGTTAGCCTCTCAATGCCCTTTGTTGATCTTTGCAGGCAGCACTCTCACCTTGTTGAGCTCTCCCACCTTTCTGAGCGCTCCACAGTGTCCCTGCTTCCTTTTGTAGTTTTTGGATGATGTTTGCACAGTTTGAATGTTAACATCAGTATGAATCTAGAAAATATTCCTGACTGAGCAGCAAACACTATCCACCTGGCCAATATGCATCAGGTGTTCAGAAAAGGCAATTACAGAGAAAGAATCTCGTGTTTAACAGTGTGCTCCACAGGAGATGACACACTATTATCCAGGTCAGGAACATGACCTGTTAACAAAGCACTGAGTTTGGACTGCAAGGGGAAGGAGTCTATTCCCTTGGGGGAAGGAGTCTATCCTCAGGGCTCAAAGGGTTGTGGTAAATGGGGCCACATCAGGCTGGTGGGTGGTCACTAGTGGGGTCCCCCAAGGCTCCATTTTAGAGCCAGTCCTTTTCAATGTTTTTATAAACGATTTGGATGTAGGACTAGAAGGTGTTTTGATCAAATTTGCCGACAACACCAAACTTGGAGGAGTTGTGGACTCGGATGAGGGTGGAAAGGCCTTGCAGAGAGATCTGGACAGATTGGAGAGCTGGGTGATCACTAACCGCATGAAGTTTAACAAGAGCAAGTGCTGGGTCCTGCACCTGGGATGGGGCAACCCTGGCTATACGTACAGACTGGGTGACGAGACGCTGGAGAGCAGCCCCACAGAGAGGGATCTGAGGGCTGTGGTTGACAGCAAGTTGAATATGAGCCAGCACTGTGCCCTGGCAGCCAGGAGGGCCAACCGTATCCTGGGGTGCATCAAGCACGGCATTGCTAGTCAGTCGAGGGAAGTGATTGTCTTGCTCTACTCTGCGCTGGTGCGGCCTCACCTCAAGTACTGTGTGCACTTCTGGACACCACAGTACAGAAAGGACATTAAACTTGGAGAGTGTCCAGAGGAGGGCTACGAAGATGGTGAAGGGACTAGAGGGGAAGACGTATGAGGAGCAGCTGAGGTCACTGGGCCTGTTCAGCCTGGAGAAGAGGAGGCTGAGGGGGGACCTCATTGTGGTCTACAGCTTCCTCGTGAGAGGGAGTGGAGAGGCAGGCACCAATTTATTCTCTTTAGTGACCAGTGATAAGACCCGCGGGAATGGTGTCAAGCTGAGGCAGGGGAGGTTTAGGCTGGACATCAGGAAGAGGTTCTTCACCGAGAGGGTGGTCGCACACTGGAACAGGCTCCCCAGTGAAGTAGTCACTGCACCAAGCCTGTTGGAGTTTAAGAAGCGATTGGACTGTGCACTTAGTCACATGGTCTAAACTTTTGGGTAGACCTGTGCGGTGCCAGGAGTTGGACTTGATGATCCTTATGGGTCCCTTCCAACTCGGGATAGTCTATGATTTTATGATTCTATTCACTTTGGGGCAAGGAGTCTCTTTTCTTTGGGTGGGCTTGGTTACTTTGCTTTAATTGGATGACTGCCTATACAATTGCAATCGTCTTGTATTCTAATTTTGGACATGTTCAAATCACTGAGGACAACAACCTCTCAGTATATGTAAAATTGATATTCTGACACTTCCTGGAAACCCATCCATGTTTGAGCAAATACCTTGCAGTGTTGACAAATCTTAGCCTGGTCCTCTGACATTGACTTGGTTACTTACCTGGCATTGTTACCTCTACCAGCAGGAAAATACTTGAAAATGTTTGTTACACGGCTTTGCAATTGCTCATTTTCCCTGCTCTGCTTGCCCATGCTCTCACATAACTTCCCAAAGAAATCTGATTGATGTGTAGTCACTGCATTTTCTCTTTGGTTTGTTCTTGTACGCATCTTTTCAAGGTTTCAAACACCATTTTAACAGATAATACAAGGTGAAAGTTTTATGAGAGGTGATCTAGCCGTGTGCCTCTCTACCCTAAGCCAACATAATTTGTACCTCAAGTATTGCCAGCTCATTTAAACTCTTTTTCATTATTTCCTGAGATGGAGACTCCAGTTTTTCCTAGGGCAAGCTATTCCAGCGTTTACTAGTGTTTATTAGGAAACTTGTCAACAGCTAAATGAAAATCACATTGCTGTATATAAGCCAACTATCACTTTTACCATCTGCAGTTGACATAAAGTAATTCTTTGTACTGTGAGACTTCTGTGCCATCTCTGTTATCGTACCTCCAGGACGGACTGGATTTACAGAAATATAAAGAGGTGCAGAGCAATGTAGAGAAGTTGGAGCAAGGATGCAAAGGGCGCTAGATTCTCCTCAGTGACGCAGTCCAGGTCCTGCAGCAGTTTTTCTGAAAGAAACTAAGGGTTGCAAGAAAGCTACATTGGAAGCCATGACTTAAAAGCATAGTAGCCAACCTCAAGGTCCGTCAGAAAGACTGCATGACAAAAGGAACTGGATAGTATAGAAGGATGGGGTCTACTTTAATGATTCTCTCTCAATGAGAAGGTAAAACTGGGTGGGAGATGATCTTGGGACTCATACAAAGGGCTGAATGGAAAAATGTTGGGAAGATGTCACAGGGATCTTTGTCCTGCTTTTCATAACATACATATGTTTAAATAACATACATATGTTTAAAAATCCCTTTTCAGAAGGGATTTTCTGTTGCTTATTATGTTATCAAAGATGGGAGTAGTGAACTGGAGTTCCCAGCTTTGGCGGTAATCTTGAAGGTATGTGTTACCTACAGATGCTTCACAGAACCAGTCCTAGTTTCAGTGCAAGCCCCTTTCAGTAGGATATATGGTCTGTGTGGCTAAGGAATCAGGGATGTATTTAAGAATTTTTGTTGTGAGCCTTAGCACATATACTCGGCTCCCAAGGGGCAGGTGTATATAGCACTCAAAAGTCAGGGTCTTAGGGAGGTCCCACTTTTAACTGTGTTGTGTTGTAATGGGAAGCACCATCTTGCTCATAAAACTCCCCAGCATGCATTCATACCAAGATGCTTGCAGTCTGCTAAGATCCCTATCTTGCACTTTGGTAATGTGTTTACACCTACATGTCTGTAACTTAGCCTTTTTAATTTTTTGGGGACTAGGAAAGGTAAATCCTAAGTGGAGCTGGGAATTGATTTTGAAATTCTCCAATAATTCTCCAATAGAAGGGGTCTGTAGTAGATCTGTTGAATACTGGTGCAAATCCTGTAGGAAAAATACAGCCAGTACCTGTTCTTCGAAAGTACTTTTCTGTTAAGTCTCTACAGTCATTCTAAATGTATGCACTATATTTCTTTAAGCTTAGTGCTTGGGTAGGGTTAGTACTGCTACACTGATATTGACTGGGCATTTTCAGTATTGTCTGGAGTTGTGGGCCAGAGCACAGCTCTGAGCACAGTGTGGAGAGATGTCTAGCAATTGTGGGTTATCTCTCTAATGCTTTATATAAGGAATGATTCCTTTCTGTTTCCTCTTTCTTTCTTCCTTGTGTCTTACTGGTTCTTCCTTCTGTACCAGGGAACCTTTGAATGTAGAGGAACCCCAATAATTTCCTTCAATGTGTCTTCAGTTGCCTGAAGTGATCCCTACCCCTTGCACCTAGCCATCATTAGTTTGCAAGCTGGATGAAGATGCCTTTTGCAGGTCCTACAAATCTTCATCAGGTACACACAGTGAATGCCCTTTGGATCAGTACTCTAGAATTAGCCAAAAGTTGGGAATTCTGCAATAGTGCTCTCAAAAGCACTTGCCTTGGGAGAGAGCGAGTGGCTCTGTGTTGTGTGTGGTGATGATGACTGTGCAGGATCTGCAGGTATTCCTGCACTATGGGTGAAGGGGCCTTCTGTAGTATTGGCAGAATTGTTGAGAATAAGAAGGAAAAGAAATTAATAGCTCACTCTTTGCCTTCTTTAGGCCCTGGAAGACTTTAGCCTCTGACATAAAGATAGGCCTGGACACACACTCTATGTACGTTCTTTCAAGCTTACTTTTTTTATTTTTCTGCTCAGTTTTAGGATGTGGTTTACATTAATCATGAATAGGTAGATCCTGTGCTATGAAAAACCTGAGAACTTAGCACTGAACACATAAAGTGCTAGGGGTTAGCACGATTTCCTGCAAAACTTTGCTGAAGTAGTGACTTCTGCCACATTGCATTCCTATATTGCTTTTTTGGTTCTTTGATCCAGAGTAAATATCTACATCATAAGCCAACCTTAAAACAATGCGAGTCTTTTGACTACAGCACCTGCAGACATGGCTTTATTTAAGGCACTGAGTCCATCTAGTGCACGTTGAAATTAAAAAATAAAGTGCTGCTGGTTGGTATCTGCTGAAGCAGCTATTTTTTCACTTTTCCACATCTAGCCTCTCTGGTCTATTCGTCTTGACTCAGAGGTGTTGAAGAAAACCTATTGCTTCTACAGATCCTTTCTAATTTCAACTGTCTGACACCAACAGACAGCCAGTGCTTTAGTATTAGCCAAACTTTGGACTCCTCTTCCACCCTTTTTTCAATAAAAGTTAAGATAGCAACCAAAAAAACACCTAAGCTTGATTACCCATCCTAGGAAACGAAAGAAACTTGGATAGAAGGTGCCAGTAATTGAAATGCACGTGTATAGAAGCTAGTATGCTGAAATAACCCAAAAGGCACTTTAAAAAAATCTGATGAATAGAGTCTGTGCAAAGATGATAAATTGAGATTACTGTAGTAGTGTACCTGACTTATATGCAGCTAGTTCCTAGTTTCTATTTTACATACAGTACCACACAGTGCTGGAGGGGATGTTTAAGCATTACAGAGATGCAAGCAAACAAGAATATTAAGGGTTCCAAAACATCATCTGAATAAGAAACCTTGTGAAGACAGAGGGGAAAGCATAATAGTTTGTCAGAAAAACAGCAGTGGTTTTTAGGGTTACTTTTTATTTTTCTTTTTTCTTCCCCAAACCCAAGCAAGCTCGGAGGGGAAAGAAAATATCTTTTTTAGTGCCTCCAACCACCAACAACTAGCTACAGGCTATGGCATTGCATCTCGCTGAAATGGAGAAGGTGAATGGAGCTGAGCTCTGTAGTTTTCATAGCCACAAGTGGAAAATTTTACATGAGCTGGGGTGAAGATTCAACCCCCCTGCTTGGATGTGCAGGGTGGGAAAAATATCCAAGTCCTAACAAAAAAACCTGCCCAACTGTTAAGGTTGTGAACACTCAGCTCTGATGGTACTTGCTGCCCAGGTGCTTATCGCTATCTTGCTTTACATTTTACCCTTGGAATTAAAGGCAGAAAACATATTTTTTTTCTGACAATTCTCAATATGCATCACATATTTTCAGTTCTTCACAAAATAATAAGGCTAGGTGATGCCTGCTTTGGTTTCACTCTAGGTTCTAGTGAGCAAGTGTCTTCTTTGGAATACAACCACGCTGTTGTACTTGTCCTGCAGGGTGGGTGCAAGAACATTCAGGGATTCCCGCCATTTCTCTTCTCTCTGTGTTGTGAGTTTGTCAAGGGTCTGCCTCATCAGTGCAGCAGATGAGAATTTGCTCATTTTTGCTCAATTTTGTCTCTGAGGCTGAGGCCTTCAGCCTTAAGTTAATCCTAAAATACACAGAGCTCAGCTCTTTTTTGTTTTCTTTTTCTCATTTAATAGCAACGTGCTTTTTTTTCATATAGGTGTAGCGGTACTGGTTTTGACTATTGTCCATCTAGCCCTGTACCCTCTTTTGAATGTGAGCATAGCCAATAATTTCTTTTTAAGTTTCAGCACCTGAAACTTTCAGGTGAAGTCTTTTTTTCTTACTAAATTGAGCTGGCATTTCAGTTGAAGAGACTCAGTTTTGACTGCTGATTCAGCGGCGAGCTGCTCAGTCGCCGTGACTTGGTTTGCAAGAAATCCCCCAAACTCTAAAACTTACACTGTGCATGCTGGTGTATAGCAATCAGGATTATTTAAGAACATCATCTATTTTTTTGATCACCTTGGTCTGTGCTCTTTCATTTATTTGATTTTTGGGCTTACTCATTGTCAGCGTGTATGGCTTTTGATGTGAAAATTTGATGCTCGTTTGACTTGGAAAGAATGTTCCTACTCTTATGAAGTGCTTATTTTTTTCCTGCTACCTGTTTTAGTGTGTTCATGCAAATTGCTGAAACCCCCTAATGATTACAAATGTCAAAATGTGAAGTAAATCAGGCAGGCACATCTAAAAGGGGTAAGGTTTCTGTATGCAAACCTTCATGATTCAAGCAGCAATTGGCTATTGACTGAGAAATGTAAGGAAGAAATTGTTCAAAAACAGAGGCTTGTTTTAGAATCATCCCTTATGAAGTTGTTTTCATCTTAAGTGGAAGAAGATGAAATTCTTAAGGCAAGACATCTAATAATGAACACAGATTTTCTTCTCTACAATAACAAATGCTTAGTTTCATGGTAGTACTCTTAATCTGCAAAATGCCTTTGTTTTACAAAGGAGGGCACAGTATTTATTTCATATATATTTATATATTATATATATATTATTTATATTTATTTATATATTACGGATGTAAGAGCTGAGTTGACTGAGAACCTTGGCAAGGCTGAAAACAAACTTTAAAACTTTTTTTGTTGTTGTTGTTGGTGGTGGTTTGTGTTTTTTTGTTGTAGTTGTTTGTTTTTTGGTTTGTTTGTTTGTTTGTTTTTTCTCCAGGGAGTATAGGTTAAGGGTGCTATTTTGGGCATACTGGCTCTGTGACAGATAGCAACAGACCTGGTTAGGCAACTTATACAATGTTTAAGTCTGCACCTTGTTACCATACCGAAGTGGAAACAGTGGAAGCTGTCTAGTAAGCAGCAGGTAATAGTGTTGTTTTTCTTTTTTTCCTAAGCACAACCAGTGTCCGTTCAACACGACTAGCTGATGGGTCTGTGCCAGGTCTCCTCCTCGAGCCTCAGCAGCTGCTTGTGTTGGAGTAAACACATCTAGCTTGTCCCATGCACCAACTAGGGAGATATGGCTTCTGTAAAGGATCTCACAGACCATTTAAAAAAAAATGTTTTATTTTTGCTAAAGCAGTAACTTTGTGGGATCTTACGGTTGCAGGTCTAGAAAACATGACAGATTTTGCTCGGAGGCTTTGTTAAAATAGACATTGATACAAGCTACTTTTATAATAAATAAATAGTAAATACTATTTACTCAATTATTAGGGACTATCAGCTTTTCTACAACTAATTATGTACAAATACTTGACATTTTGAGAACTCTTTTTACTTTTTTCTCCCTCCGGGAACCTGAGAGCCCATATACAGCCAATGTTTTATATTGGCGTGACAGTTAATGTGTTGGGCTTAGATATGGTCATGTGTCCTCCTGAAAATCGAAGCCACATTTAGTCATTCCATATATTATGATTGATTTTTTTTTTATTGTGAGAACATCTTCAGTGCTATTATATATGAATCAGCATTTTATTATGAATTACCTTATAGAAAAGGTGATTTACTTTTTTTCCATCTGACCCAATTAGTAGTTGTCCTCAATCTGTACATACCAATTTCTGGTATTACAAGAAAAAAAAAAAAAACAATACCTGAAGAAAAATTCTGCAGAAGCTTGGATATCTAATGCTGAGCTTGCTTTCTTGGGCCCTGACTCAAATTGTTAAATAACTGGAATTTAACAAGTTATGTAAATAACTGGAATTTAACAAGAATTTGGAGTAGAAATAATGAAATACTTAAATTCAAATATGATAAAAATAGGCTGCACTTGTTCTAAAATAGTTTGACTCTGAAGCTGAAACAAAATCTAAGCAATAGCATTGGTTTAGGTGTTGCTCTTTCACCGATGCCATCACAAATCCATATTCTCCATTGTTCAGATTTGCATGAACTTGCCTTTTCTAATGCAAAATGTTCTGCTAGTGTAGTCACAACCCAGACATCCTACTTGTGTGATCACTGTGTGCGGAGAACTTGAGTGTTAGCTGGCGAGGAAGTGAATGGATTTACTTTTAACTCCATGTGACTGTGGGAGAGGAGGGCTGTGGCACATGTGTTCATGTGAGAAGCAAGAGTGGGAGCAGGTGGGAGCCAGCTTCCCCGGGGCGGGGGGGGGGGGGGGGGGGTCGGCAGTTCCCTAGTATTTCTGATGAAAAGAAGTGAGTACTGACCTGAATTATGCATGGGTAGCTCAGTGAAGCAGAGCTGAGGAGCAAATGGCCTACATCCAAACTTCTTTTTTTCTTTCATTTTGTAAACTCTTCAGCCCCTTCTCTGTAGCAGGGCAAGTCTTTTGTTCAACACTTCATGCGATGAGTTTTACTCTTCCAGAAGTCCCAACAGGAATTTTGAAAGTAAGGGCAGACCTGTGCTCTGCAAACTCTCAGCAGGGCTTGTCTGCAGGACCTGCAGGCAACGTTCCTTGCAGTCAACCAGCCTTGTTTTCTTTTCATTCCTGGTCCTTGTGAATGAGCAACAAGGAGTTGAAGTGCATAAAAAACAAGGAAAGCCATCCTCTGTCTTTCTTGTCTGCAAGCTCTTTACACCTTTCCCACATACTTTAGCAGCGGAAAAGGCAAGTCACTCTGTCTGCGGTCATGGTCTTACTTGTGGTCAAATTTCAGTTTACCAGTTATGAGCAAGTATTGAGATCTGTTGTGGTCTTTGTTTGCTTTGATTAAGATGCTTTTGTGCTACTACTAGCTAGTAGAGCTCTTTCTATTTGTGCTTGATGGAGACTGGGTAAGAGTCAGGGAGGAACCTTCTCCTCTCTTACCTGCCCCAAACCATAATACTTCTCTGGAGATATTTAGCATAGTGCAAAGTTACAGTGCAAATGAGACAAATACGCTTTTTTCTTACAGGGATGTTCAGCTGCCTTTCCAATCAGCTATCCCAAGTATATAAATCTCATCCTGAACTTGTCTGTTCAGAGCTACTTGTAAAATGCTGATCAAATGCCCCTGACCTCTTTTGAGCAAGAGTGGATCTGGTAATGTAGGTCTTCATTCAGTCTTTGTTGTCTTACAGTATGCTAGTAGCACTGAGACTGCCTTTTATGAGGGTTTTGTATCTGTGGAAACAAATCAGATTCTTGAAGATCAGATTCTTGATTATTTGCTATAGTTGTTAAAAGCAAAAGCAAGGAAAAAAAGACCGTCCTGGAATTTCCAAAAATTCTTAGTGCCGTAGTAGTTTTTATTTTGCAGCACCCAGAATGAAAAGCTTGCAGCATTTAGCTCAGCAGCTGCACATACTGAATGTATGCTGTTACTTAGAAACATTAAAACACGGAGAAACTTCAGCCATTCCAAGATGACTTGAAACGAAAACACCAACGCAAAAACTAAAGATGTAGGATACATTGATCAACCATGTACTCGGTCTGTGTTTACACAGAGGGTGCAAATTTTTTTTTCTTTCAGTCATCTGCAAACAGGATCCTTGCTCTCTGGTGTTTTAAGACAGACAACACCCTCTACACCAGTGAAGAACATAATGTATTGGCATTACCTCATCATCTTCATCCATTTACCTCCAGATACCCTTCATATTAACCCACAGCCCTCCTCACACAACCTGGATGCAGACTGGAACCTTCCTGATTGGGATCTCTCAGATTTGGCTACCAGAAAGGGCACAATGTGGGCAGCTCTGATCTGGAGTCTTCTTCACTGAGCTGAAATGAAAATCCTCCCCAAGGAGAGCTGGATGTGCCCTGAGATTCTGTCAAAAACGTGCACCGTGTTCATATGGCTGAGCTCTTGCTCTGTGCCATAATTCCCTTAGCTATAAGATGGCAGCTTTTTTTTTTTTTTTTTTTTTTAATGGACCCATGTTGTGTAAGAGAAGGAATTACTGTTTTCAGTGGAGATATCACACATTACTATTTTCAGCGGAGATATCACATGCTACTATTTCTGAGAGTTCAAAGGAGGACCAGAAACTAATGAAGAGAAAACCTTTGATCTGGGACACTGAGCATGGCTTGTGAGCAGCCTTCTTTTGAGCTGAGCATATGAAGGATCTGTGGATAGTTATGTTCCTCCAAGGGAAAGAGTATAGCAGCATTTGGTAGTTGTGCCTGTGCTCTGTCAAGGAGTTGGGAAAGGAGCTGGATTTTGCCAGTCTGAAACAGATAAAGGGCTTTTCCACTTTTGAGCCTTGTTTTTGCAAGAGATGTCTTTGACTTGATTACTGTCCTGTAAGATTGGATTTTGTTCACTTTATTTTTCTGATGGATGTTGCCTCTGAACGACTGTGAAAAAGAAAATCTTCCTGCAAGCATCTAACTTGGTGTGTACCCACTTGATAGTGCTTGCTCTATCCAGGGTGATTCTCTATGACTGCCAGTGACACTGGCATACATCATTGCTGTGTTACAGTAAGATTACTGCAAATGTGATCAGTACTACACCACCTTTGGGTGTTTTTATCAGATATGTGAATGCAAGGAATCTCATTGCAATCATAGTGACTATTAATTTCCAGTCTTCTGCTTAAAACCTTATTTCATGGCTGGAGTAGTGCAGTCAACTTTCCTGTTGAGCTCTTTGTAGGCATTGCCCTTAAACATTTCAGTGGTCATTTTGACTGAACGGCTCTTGATTTCTAACTGTAAATCAAGTCAAATGGAAATATTTGCATAAGGTCTGGGACTTGATGAGGCTGGTCTCAGGCCATGTTAAGAGAGAAATTCTAGATAAAAACAGGAAACTGTTATGAGCTCCTGGAGGAAAATGTGTGAGTGTAGATCACTAGAAGCATCCTGGTAGCAGGGGAGCATTGTAGCGCCTGTTGAATTGCACTGTCCTTAAGACCAGGTGTCCAGACCCGTTGCTAGAACAGAGGCAAGCAGCAGTAGCATAGGAAGGAGAGTAGTGATCTCTCAGTTTCTTTCCAGGGATGGCTCTCAGACCGAGCGGAGCAGCCTTCCATGATGCCTGTTCTGCACAATCAAAAGGGATGAAACCATGCTCAGGAGAAAAAAGCTAGTAAGTGTAATTCAGCTGTATGTTTAGGGAATGACTGCACTGACCTATGTGTTGTATGAAAACAAACCTACCAAGATTTTTTTTAACCTTTTCATTGTTATTTATATTTGATGTCATGAAGCTGATTTTTTTTCTCTCATCTGCACTTTTGTGGCAGCTTTACGTCCTCTCCTCAGTTGCTCTGAGTGGCCTTCCGAGGAACCCTGATGTAAAAATGTGGGTTTAGGAATGAGTCAGCTTTGCTTCACTCAAATATCTATCCATTTTCTTTCATGGTTCAATAGGTCTGTATGTACCATCCTTCATCGCTTGGAAACTCTTGTTCAGCTAAAATGACACCTTTGGTCAAATGACATTTTGAAAATCCCTGCTTTATTTTTGTCTGTATTCATACTGTTATCTCATCCTTTCTCACTGGCAGATTTCAAAGCCCTCTTTCAAAAGAGGAGTGGCATTATCCACAGCAGGTCGGTGCCTGGCAGGGAGGAGGGTTTGTTGCAGGCGATGGAGAGGAGACAACTACCCAGTTTTGGTGAGCCTCAGTCCCAGGCTATGGATTCCTGTGCCCACCACTTAATGGTGAGGTCCCCCTTGTACCTGATTCAGGAAACCTGTCCAGAGCAAAGCTGTCAACTTTGTTGCTCTCACACAGCCGTGAAGTAGCTGTGAGTATTACTGGGAGGACTGGAAGAAGTTCAGTGGACAGAGAAATGAGAGAGCAATGTTCATCAGGAGGAATCTCTGCCTGCACTGGGCACTCTGTGCACCAAGCACATGTGTACGGGGTGTGGGGCACAAAGCCCGGCAGTAACTAGCTTTTGAGTTTTGTGCGGAAAAAGGGCTTTACACTAGCACAATTTAAAGTGATGCTGTGCATCTGCTGGGTGCGGCCTGTTAATTCCACACATGAATGGACACAGCATCCTCCCCCGCCACAGGGTATGCGCCCAGAGCCAGACCAGCCTGCGAGCTGCTGGCCATCTGGTTGCCATTCCTCAGTGCCAGTCTTAGCTCCAGACCCTTCTTATCTTGTGTTTTCCAAGAGCCTACTATGGGTTGTTTTTTGCTTCCTGACCATCATTTTTGTTGGGCCAGCACAGGCAGCCTTTCACCTAGTCTGGAAAGCCAGGTCTCTCGCCAGTTCCAGGTTTATCTGTAAGACCTCTTTGATCTTATTGACCAGAAGGGTCACAGAGTAGGACCAAGAAAAAAACAAACAAACAAAAACAACATCAACAACAACAAAAAAACACGATATGCTCTCTTGCTTCCAATTTAGTCTAGGCACTTGGTTGATGAATAGCTCAGCAAATCATGGTGCCTGTGTCAGCAGTGTCACGTCTGTGAGGTCGATATGCCGTGCTGGCTTGGAAGTGATGTGTTGTGGGGTTCAGTGACATCTGTGAGACTTTCCAGCACCTGATACTTGCAATTTGTCTTGCTCTTCCTTTCCAAAATAGGTAATAGAGGGGTTAACCCACCCCTTGAGGCAGTTTTCATATGTGATTTACTCAGTGACTTGTAAAGTGTTGAATAGTAAGAATTAAAATTCTTTTTTGTGGCAAGGAATATACTTTTTTTAGTATTGTAATGCCTTCCACAGCATTATCTGCATTAATGCAAGTCCTTGCTTGGAGCGGTCGGCATCAGTGAGCTGCTGATGGTAACGCATTCCCAAAATGAATTATGAAAGGTATGTGTGTGCATCAGTATTTAAGAGTGCTGTTTTTTATTTTCAGTCTGTCTGTTGTATCATGAGAGAGTTCCCATGAAGGTGAACTTGCATTTATGTTTCTAATTTAGGGTGATCAGGACAGAGGCACTATAGTATTTTTACATTTCTGCAGCTCTTTGCTCATGTATTTTAATGTTTTGTCTGCTATTTGTAGCCATGTCTGAATGCTGGGTGGGCGCCTTGTTATTGATGGCCTAACCAAGACAAAAGTCTTTCAGCTGAGTAGTTGTCGTGTAGCAAAGAAGATGCATCAGAAATATTTTCCAGTATAGGTTTTTCAACTCTTACTTTTTCTACTACCACAATACTGATTTTTCCTTTTGAAAAAAAAAAAAATTGTGCCAAAATCTAAATGCTGTGTGAGTTTCCTTCCTGTTACCAATCTGATTAATATCATGTACATCTGTGAGCGGCTACTGGCGTATCACACTCTTTGCCTTCTGCTCTGTTACCAAATGCTACAGTTCTTTGTGTGGTTAAATTACGTGTGGATAAATTATGGCAGACCTTTCCTACACTGCCTCTCTTTATTTTGTTTTGCCAGATGCATACACAGTGAATGAAAATTGTGTCTTGGAGGTAGGTATTTTTGGAATGAAGAACATTCACTTAAAAAGATACTTATAATCAAGATACTTCAAATTTACTCACACATGCTGAAAAACAAATTTAAAAAACACTTTTATTCCAAAAAAATCTGAACATTTTTAATGTTAATTAAAAATAATAAAGACTTGCCATCCTGAAGTACGGTGATAAAGTAATTCAAAATACCTATATATATACCTAAATGTAGGTATATAGAGAGCTCGGATACCTGAGAGAAAACATAGCTATATTTATAGCACAGTGTAATGCATTGGCTTCCTTTCTTTGTGCACAGAAAGAGTGCATTTTGTGTCCTTTTTTTTTTTTTTTAAATGACAGAAAGTATATCCTCTCCCTGAGATGAAATGTATAACAGTGGCCATTAAGAGTGTGAGAAAACAAGTCCTACACAGATCAGCTGTAGAATAAAAAATATGGTAATAACCATCCTTATCCTTCAAAGATATTTTTCAAGTGCGCTTCCTGATGACGAGGAATTCTCTCCTTCACCCCTCCATGCAGGCCAACCTCTGTCTTGATGCTGGTGAAAAACAAGAAGCAGAGCGCAGTACTTGCAGTGAGCCGAGGCTGCTGTGAAATCTGAGCAGTGATTTGTAATTGCAGCAGGTAAAACTTGCATGTCCATCTCCTAGGTTTCACATCTAGGACAGCTTCTGTCATAATATTCAGAAAAATCTGAGAGGCAGAAATCAAAGCTAAAGTAAGTTTATTATCAGGCGCTAGCTTATTAGATGCTTGTGCATTTGCTTAGCTTTTCAAAGTTCCTGATTTTGTCAGTTTGCTTTCTGGTGAGTTCAACAGTTGGTCTGAAACGCATTACAGCGCGTCTTGATCCCCAGTAGATTGTGTGTGGAATGAACTGGTAGACTCGGTGTGGTAACTAATGTGAAGTCCACACCACTTGCAAATATCTCCAGGCAACCACCAGTTCTTAAAGAGCATCTTCAGGTACTTCTTAAATTTTTCCCCCATGAGGAAATAGATGACTGGGTTGAGGCAACAGTGAAAAAGGCCGAAGATTTCCGTTATCTGGAATGCATAGTCTAGATTCCTGCTTGCTTGACAGTCTCTAATGACCCCAATAAGTTCCAGCAATTGTAAGAAAATTACGATATTGTAAGGAGTCCAGAAGAAGAAAAATACGATCATGACAGCAAAGATCATCCTCACAGCCTTATTCTTTTTCTCATTTCTACAGTGGACTAATGTTTTGATGATCATGGAGTAGCAAAATGCCATAACTATAAAAGGGATTAGAAGCCCTAAAACATTGATTTCCAAAGTGGAAAAGAGTTTCCATGTCGTAAAATTTCCTGGATATCTGTGCTTGCAGGTAGTATAATTTTGCTCATGGAAAGATTCTCTAAATACAAGTTCTGGAACTGAGGCTGAAAGAGCCACCAGCCATACAATAACACTGGTAATCAGGCCATGGAAAGTAGTTCTTGCTTTCATGGAAAACACTGCACGAACAATTGCCAGGTATCTGTCTATGCTCATAAGCATAATAAAAAATATCCCACTGTAAAACCCAACCAGATAGATCCATGAAATGATTTTACACCAGGGAGTTCCAAAAACCCATTGGTCTATCGCAAAATAAGACCAGAACGGCAGGGAAAAAACAAAGAGCAAATCTGAGACGGCGAGATTTAGCAGGTACACATCAGTCATGCTCTTCAGTCTCTTGTATTTGAAGAGGACCACTATGACCAGAATGTTTCCCATTAGCCCAACCAGGAATACTAGGGTATATAGAACAGGTAGGAAGGAGGCTGCAAACCTCTTGACAGTTTCCTTACTGCATGGTTTTGGGGCATCGTTATAATTATCGTAATAGTCATATAAGGTTGAGGTGTCAACTTCAAAGGACTCTGTACTTGAAGAACTCATGTTTTTTTTCCCAAATTCCTGAGAATGAAAGAATATAAAAATGTCAGTGACCTTCTCTTCATGATGACCATGTGGTTACTCCACAAGCCTGAATCACATTGAAAAGACTGCAACACACAAAGACTGACTTGCAGTTCCAATGCACTTCTCATTACAGATCATCAAACAATATTCAAGTACTATGGGATGCTTATATGCACACTTGTAAAGTACTGTCCTTGGCATGCATGTGCTCAGTCCTTCCAACATGGTGCAAATCAGATGTGTCAGACTGAACACTATCCAAACTGCAGAGAGGAAAGCAAATAGGGATGAAAGATAACAGACTATATATCTCAAATCAGAGAGGGATAATCCTGTGTAACGTAAAGTAAAAAGTGAAGCCACTGTTCATAGCAGTTCAGGATTTTACCCATCTTTTCACTCAGGCAAACATCACTGAAAGAAGACAGTGAAAGGTGACATCAATTTTCAGTAAGTGCTGTCTTCAGTGGTAAAGTGAATAACATGAATTTGTCATCTTATGTATGTTCTTTTCTAATAGATACAGAGTTTTAAGTGATGTTACTTTGAGGTTGACCAGATCACATAATGGATGCAATGCAAATACACCATTGATGTATTACTATGTTTTTCACATCACAGCAGGTGTCATTTCTTAGCCTAACTTACTAGAATTTTTGCAAGCCTGTGTTATGTCTTTCCCCTTTGTCTTTATTTTTATGAATGGGAAGCAGAAGAAAAGTGAGTATCATTGCTCTATTTATCTTCAGACTGTATAGTGCTACTACAGTGCAGCAAGCATTGACTATCATTAACCTGACCCCTACTGCGTGTAATCTCAGTCACAACTTTCCTGTCTGCAGTTCTGTTCTGTTCTGCACAGAGAGGAATTTAATCTGAATTACGAGTCACAGGGACAGAACTGTTCAACACCAATGTCCTAGAGATGACAGCTCTGCAACACTAGCACCTAGTCACACCTGAATCTAATCTACATTCTGCCTGGCTGTTCTACTTGAGCATTTAAAACTGAAAACAAATACTCATATAATGCACACACACTCAATCCTGATTATGCAGAATTTCTGAAAACTGCTGTAAAAATTACGTGAGTGGCAACAAAAGGTAAATGAAAAAGCATTACAGTCACACATGTGATGAGCATATAACATAGACAACTCTTTCTAAAACTAAATTTTGTAAATGTTACCTTTTCTCTCCTTTTCTTCTCAAATGATGCGAGGAAGAGTCTTGGTTCTAGTGGAGTGGAATCACTTGCTTTTGGCCAGGTAACTCCGTCAGTGAGGTGCTGCCTACACTGCGATACCCAGCAGCTGCAAAAAGCAGATGTCACAAGGTAGCTGTGTCTGTCAACGGAAACTGTGTACTTCCTTACAGATCGTATCACAAGTGTTTCTCTCCTCAGTGCTCACCAGAGATGGTCCTTTAAATGCAGAAAAGAAATTAAAGTGTCTTATGGTGTGTAAGGAAATACGAAGTTTCCAGTGAGAGCCTGATTGCTGAGTTAAAGCCCCTTCATCTTACCCAAAATTGTTAAAAGCAGATGTCAGTAAGTAGCTCTCGTTCAACAGAAACTGCTCTTTCTCACGGGTTGTAAAACGCATCTCAAACTCAGAAAAAATAATGAAAGGATCATCTGTAGTGAGCAGAGAAGAGGGAGGCACTTGATGGGTGTGTGGGAGGTGTGTTTCTAGTCCCTCTATGTGGGATAACTGATTTTGCCAGTTATACCATGTAGCTGTGGTAATAAAGAGCTGTATAGATTTAGTGTAGGGAAGTCTCCTTTTGTTTATTCTTTGATTTTCCTAACCCCTGCTTATCTTGCTAAGAAAAGAAATGAGGGCATGCAAATTCACACTGCCTTTTTGCTTGATGTCTCCCATAGCAGGTTTTATATATGGCAAAACTACTACTGACCTGATGCAAATGGTGATAATGGTCAAACTCTCACAAACTATCAAATAAGATGTAGGATGTCGTGGGTGTGTGTGGTGTAAGGGCTGGGGGTTTCTCATGGTTTTTATCACAGCAGGAAGCCTATCAGTTTCTACAAATTTCTCCTGAGAAGACAGTGAGCCCTGTCTCTCTGGGGATCTGGGGAAAGGGGATGACCACAGAGGATGTGCTGGTCAAATGGGATGGTTTTGAGTCCCTCTGGCAGAACAGCTATGCTTGCAGCTGGCAAATGCTGCTCTCCCCTATGTCCTAAAAGAGGCTGGCCAAGCAGAAGTAAAAACCATTTCTCAACAGGGGAGGCTGCTTCCTTGTTAGCAGGAGAAACTGAAGAGTCACTTTGAGAAGTACAAACAAAAAAACTACAGGAGATGAGTAGGAGGGAGGGAAAATAATAGATCCTAAACAGGAGATATGTCTTCTAGATCAATCTCCTGTGTCATTCTGGACACAGATATAGCTTTATGCTCAGTTTTGCTATTTACTGCTATCCTATATGCCTCTGACATTGTTACTCTGCCCACTAGCTTGTATTTGGCTGAATTGTTTCCTACAGAAAAGCTTGATGTGAAGACAATGCGGACTGTGGGATCTACTGGTTTCTTGTTCGCCAGAATAAAATACTCATATGGGAAGTAGCTTCTCTGTCGTCTTTCATAAAATGCATCTGTGGAGAGTTTTAAATAGGTCACTGCGAGATCAACAGTGCAGGTTATTACTCTGCAGATCATGTATGTCTTCAGTTTGCTGATAGTCCTTTAAAGATGTGGACATCAGCTGAGCAGGCAACACTGTGGTACCAGTTTCATCAGCTCTGTTCACAGAAACTAGAAGCTGTTTCTCTTGCTGCTCTTTTGTCCCTGCAGGGCCTCTTTAATCTCTTTGACACCTTGTTACACAAGGGGCATAAGTTCAGCCCTTTGTCCGCAGTAACAGTGACATGAAACCTTCTTTTAAGCATATGCTTTTCAGGAAAAAACACCTCATTGCTCTATAGGTATCACCCTTCCTTAGTTTTACCTGCAACGCTTTTGCCTCAATAACCACCACTCATCTGTATGCCTGTCTTGTCCTAGTCATTATTTTCTACTCCAACAATCTGGTCATCTCCTTTGAATTTCATCGGTGCCGATTTTCCTTGTGCCCAGATGAAGCAGTGAATAGAACTGAATGGGATGATTTCGCATCACTAGCAACCTTCTGAGGTCTGTCCACCTGTCCTTAGCGTACATGCCACATTTCAGATATGCTTCTGATCTTTCAATTGTAATGTAAGCAGGGACCAAGTCTGCAGTCTTATCAATGCAAATTTAGCATAATTCATATAGCACCAGACAGAAGAAAGGACCTATCTGGCATACTACTTTTACCCCAGCCCTCCCTTGGCTGAAAGACTTTCAAGTAGTAAATGCTTCTGAACCAGCTGAATGCATCTTTCTGTACCTGTCGTGGATGGAAAGCTGGGACACCACCACCAGAGGCACTGGGCAGCAAAGGCTCCTTGTCAGAGCACACTTATGTTGCTCTGGTGGGGTGGGGAGGAATGGCTGGATCACAGTGTTTTGAAAGCAGCAGTAATGTTACAGAAGCATACCATATCAGTGCACTTCATGTTCCCTCAGCAAATGGGAAGGGCTGTCTTTGTAAGGAGACTTTTAGCAAGTGTGACTTCAGAAAAATGAATGAATAGCCACAAAAAGAGAAGAGAGATTGTGTCTACTTAGGATTTGTGAACTCTAGGTAATGAAGCTAAAAAAACATCTGCCAGTTCATGAAAATGAAAAGGATGAAAATGAACCCTGAAACACCTGATGGTCTGTTGATGAAAAAAGTTCCTTTGAGAACTTACTAGTAAAACTGCAGAAAAGATGAAGAAAAGGGAAGAAATCTCTGATCAAATGAAATGATGCAGAAAATGAATGAAATGTGTTTTAAGTGAAGGATCTTCTGTGTCTTGGAGAGAGAAGAGCATGAAAAGTCTTAAATATGACTAATCCATAGATGGGGAGCTCTGAGGTTCCCTGCTAACGTGGCAGGGTGTCTTTTTTTCAGAGAAGAGCCTGGCAGAAACTAACAAAAAGGGATGGCAGGAGACCACGAGGTTAAGAGGAAAGGGGGAAGGGATCTCAGTGAGATGTAGAGGATGTTGCTGTAAACTAACAGGTTGGCTGGAAAGGGGGAGAAGAAATAAGAGGTCTTACCTTTTTACTAGGTGGTATCAGGTACGTGGCGCTGGCAAAAAAAAATCACAAGAGCGCAGAGATGTGGACCAAATCTGATTAGCCTGACTGAGAGGTGGCTAGTCCTTTGTTAGGGCACAGATCAGAACCAAAAGAGGGGAACTTAATAAAAACTAAAAGCAGAACAACCCAAACAGTGAAAACCCTGCTTCTTGCCAAAAGATGATTTCAGCCACTCCCTGCTTTTATGGAAAATCTTATTTTTAACTTGCCATCTTGCAGGTTGCACACTAGTCTCGCCAAAGGAAGGACTGGAGATAGATCTGTGAGTCTAATCTGTGAGCTAGATGCTGTTACTGTGAGGCACTCACCACGGATACACCAAAGCACCATCTATTCCCTATGTTATCTGCATTGGCCATGGATAGATGATTCAGAAGTGTGTATTAGAGAAGAGGTTGTCCAGAAGAGGTTGTCTCAGGAAAGAGGCAGGTGACGGTGACTAAAGATAAACTGAAGATAGATCAGTCTTTGATCCAGGCTGCCGAAGTGCACAAGCAGGTACCTTTCTCAGCGAACAGTCCTCTCCATCAGGTGGCCAACCTCTTCTTGCCTGGTCAGGCCTTGGGCCATGCCCTTGCAATTCAGGTGAACTTGAATCACAGTTTGCATATCTATAGTGCCAATCCATTCTTGTTAGCAAAAAGCTTGTGTCACCTATTCATTGTGCAGTTATCTGCCTACTAATTTTCAGATTATTCCAAACTTACTGTGCCTGATTAAAACTGAAGCAATCTGATAAGAGAACTAGATGCAGAAAATGAAATAATTTCTTAGTTCTAGAGACATCCATCATCTATACTCTTTTCCCAGGTGGTTCATTCATAATTTACCTCAAATGTTTTGAACATATGAATTCCCTTTGGCTAAGACAGCTGCTTGTGCTGAAGAAGTTTTAGGAAACAGAAGATTTAGGTCTTAGATGGTCATGACTATTTTATTTGCTTAATGGTGGTAAGTTGCATTTCCCTACACTATTTTTTTTCCCTGTGGTCTGGTCCTATTTATTCTGCTGTTTGTATCCACTGTTTGGATACAACCAAATTTGTTTTCAACAAATTTGCTTTCAACCTAATTTTCTTTCTTTCCCTGTTCTGTGATAGCAAAGCTGCTATATTCAGAACTCCTCACAAAAAAGAACTGAAACTTTAAACCTTAAGCATTACAGAAACAATCATTGTATATGCTGAATTTTACTTAGAATAAAAATCACTAATGGAAAATAAGAGTTGTGTTTTTAAAAGTGAAATGATACCATAAGGATCTTTCTTTGACTTGTTCAGTGATCAAGGAAATGTTCCCAAGCTATTTCTACAGGAAGATGACATATTTGCACTATTTCCAAGTCTGAGGAATAGTTGATACCTGAGATATATGTTTTCTTTTTTTTTTTTCTCAGACATCGCCATGATGTTTTAGTTAAAGGCTGCTCCCCACCAATAAATAAATATGTAATTAAAGACAAGGCAGCAATGAATAGCAGAGGTTTCCTCAGGCCAGTTTGTTTAATGTTCATTGTAATGAGTTTAGATACGAAGGAATTATGGCATTTTGGCAAAAAGCCTTAGTTTTCTGTTTGCTTTGTAGTAGTGCCTCCAAGACTCAAATACTGTAGTTGTTGGTAGTCTTCAAAAGCTTGTTAACAGACTGCCCTAAACATCTACACAACAGATACCTTCACAGTCTTTCCTGCCATGTCCTTGGGCAGTATTTGTAACATAAATGAAGCTAGTTACAAAATACAAAGTACTTTCATAGGATCAGGACTAAGAAGCAATACTTGCTGTTAACAGTTGCTACAATAATCTTCTTTCTATGTTTGTAAGACCCAGGCACTCTGCCATTGCCAGGTGAAAGCTGTTTCGCTGCTAGTTCTCTTCAAGACAAGCTGTATAGACAACTTATGTAATATTCAGTTCACTTTTTAATAACAGGCAAAACCTCTCAGGGTGCAGAAATAAAACTGATAGGAACAAAAAGTAGGGCTGAGCAACTCTTATTGGTTTTCACTGGAACTTGTCACTCATCTTTGTGACTAACAAGATATTCCGATGCTTTTTGTGAACTTGATGAAACACTTGTAGTCAATTTAACATCCACAGGCTCTTATTTGCTCAATAAGAACACACAAATAAAACAAAAATAAATAGAGAAATTGACATTTCTTCCACCAGCAGGGCATAGTGACTACTTCTTCCTTACTTTTCATAAATATGTTTTTCCTGCTCTGTACTTGTTCATCACTGACTCTAGTTGCTAGACTGCGGTGTCCTACTTGATCATGAATGGCTTTTAAGTCTGATGGAGTTTGATAATGCCACCCTGTGGTGGAAATTAAAAGAATGAATTGATGCTAGAGATGGGCAGAAGAAATAATGGAGCAAGCTCAAGGCAGAGGGTCCTTCCTACAGGGGGAGCAAGAGTGATTACAGGGATAGTGAGAATTTATGGTGAATCTGGAGATACTTCACTCCTTTAGCCTTGTGTAAAAAAGGTGTATGCCACTGCCTCCAGTTGCCTTTTTTTGGGAATCTGTCTAGATCTGTAAACTCTAGCCTGTGTGTTGATTGTTGTCTTTATTGTAGCTTGTAATTTGTCCTTCTCTTGCATTGTGGCCTCCTGATATGTGAGCTACCACAAGGCTCTGGAAAGCAGCGACTGTCAGTGGGACCAATAAGGAACCAAAAAACAGACCAAGTAATGATGATCCTTAATGATTCAAATGAGGGTTCCCTTCAGAAAAATCAGATGACTGCAGTCTATTTCCTAACAAAGGATCCCAAGGGGAAGAAGGACTAGAATAAGGCAAAGACTTGCTGGAAAGGGACTCTGGAGCTGCTGGTTGACATGTCCCTGTCAAATTTTAGTCAGTTCTGATACTTCCGTGGTGCATAACATACTAACCCAGCTTTGAGCCTCCTCAAATGCCTTTCCACTAGGGCAAAGAAAATGTGTTGGTGAAGGTACTTCATCCATGAGGATGAAGTCCCTAATGAAGTTGTCTAGTGAGATGTCCCTAAATTCCTGCATGTGCTTACCCTAGTCCCCATCCAAGAGTGTTTTAGGCCATCAGCAACACCACGTGAGGCCCTTCCAGTGGGAAATGCTCCCAATTTCCTAGTGGTCTTCACTCAGGCTAGGTTTATGTTGCTCAGAAATTGCCCTGGGCAAAAGGGATGGCAAAGGGATGTGGACAAAGGTGTAGCAATCTGCTTCAGGTGCCATTTACTTCTGGTTTGTTCCTACCTGATTGGAGCCCTGAAAAATAGCTGAAGCTGCATCTCAGGGCTTCAAGCAATTCTTTCATGCAAGGAACTGTTCTTGTAAAGTCACTAGCATAGGGAACTGCATATAGAAATAGCAGCACATCCCTGACTCTTGGGGAAAATCTCATCAGCAGAGCTGTGGCGCCATCTACTGTTCTTCTTCATCAGCTTTGTCCTTGTCCTCCCTGCCAATCATGTTTCTTTGTGTTATGGTGCTGCTGGTTTTAATTTTAATGTAGCATTTATGAGCTAAATGCAAACTTTTTGTAGGGGAACTGCAGCTTCTCTCCGTTGCCTGCATATCCCAGCATGTAGATCTATGGGCCAAATGGTTGGTGACTGAACTATTGAGATGGGTGGTGAGGTAACACCAGTTTCCTGCTGCAGAGGCTTTTCTAGAGAAGTCGTGTCTCTGAATAAAGGCTGCAGTTAACTGAAAGTCCAATGGAGGGACTTAAAGAGACACCAGCAGGCTTTCAGTCAGGCTCAAATGGTGCAAGGGATACCTCCAGGAGCGCAATGTATAAGATGAGCAGAAACCTAGGGAACTGATGTGGTTCGTGGAGGCTGGAATGTTTTAAGGGGCAATTGCAACAGAGCTCTTCCTGTGAAAGCAAACCAAACAAAAATGAAGATTCTGGTTTATAACGAATTTTCAAATATTTACCACTTCTACTCTGAGGAGAAATTACAACAGTTCTGTGTTGCAGAGACCAATGTCTGGAAACCCCCTTGACGCTATTAACTTCACACAAATGCTCAAAAATTGAGCAAACAGGCCTTGCACATAAATAGCAAATTCTATATAACAACTTGCAAATACATGGCATAAAAAATGATGATATTATGCTGACAATCCTTGAAAGCCTTGCATTGCACAGTGTCTTAAAGAAGACAGAAAAAGTGCAGGTTGTCAGCAGGAGCTCTGGACTGGTGAGTGAGGGATTTTTGCACATGCAGTTTGCACAGTGTGGATTGCAGAGAGCCCAGGCTTGTCAAAGCAGTTTGACCCACAGTAGCAAGTCTGCACTACTGGGGATGACACATCTTCAAGGTGTGTATGCTGCAATGTACCATGCTGGTGATGTGCAGGATTTTTGTAGAAAGATTGGGGCTTTCCTAGAGAGCTGGCCAAAAGCTCAGGCTTGGGCTTTTCATTCTGGTGGTGGTGCATGGGTCATATTTAAAACCACCTTTTACTCTTCCCACTCAGTAGCTCACCATTACCTGAAAAATAAAGCAAAGACTGAAAAAAAATGAGATCGCAGTACTCAGTTTAGCAATAAACCCTCTTCAGGCTGATTTCATGCAGATGACTTCTTGTTTAGTCTCAAGTACCTTCCTCTTTCAGTCTGCACTTCTTAGCATTTCTTAAAAACACCACAAGGAATCACTTGCTTGGGGGTGGGGGCAGGTGGACTTTCCTTGCCTAGACAGACTGAACTTTAAAAAGTACTTTAATTTCAAGTGGTGCTTAAGCTACACTTAATCTTATCCAAAACGTCCAGAGTCTGGAAATCCACTTACAGCTGAAATTTTAGAAGCTGAGTGTGTATGATATTTTTACACCTAATATACAGCATGTTATGAAAAGGCACTATTATGCTGTAGTTTCTGGTAAATATGCAGTAGCAAAAAAAAATTGAATAATATTTGTTGAATTAATGTATGTGGAAAATTACTCAGTTACTGAATGGAAAGGCTTTCCTCCAGGCTCTCTTAAAAACATGGTGTTGTTGAGGTCCAGAAAGACAGGGCCTACTCCTCCCACCAATACTCAGGAAACACTTTTTTGTGTTACTCAGTAAGCAAGAGCGTTTCATCACATTTGGTATGTTTGTCAGTTCCATCGATGTATAAACATAGTTCCCATTGGTATGGACTCATTTTGTAAGACTGGTCCTTGATTTTTGCTTGTATGGTGATCTCAGCTTTCTAGGCAGCAACAGTCCTTTTTTCACACACACAACTCCAGCCCACAGGTCCTAAAAAAATCCCACTTGTCCTTGTGGCAGATAATGGCAGGAGCTTTCCAGGGAGGCCCAGGTAAAGGAATCTCCATTGTCTTGTCTGATTTGTTTTCCACCCCCAAAGTATTGTCACTGCAAGAGTAAAAAAAGGATATTTGGGGGCTGTTGAGTGCACATAGTAAATATGTCCTCTGCAACACATTAAGTCTGGGTACACATGAAGGTCTCCATGGGAAAATAAACTGTGGTGAGGGAGGCCACAAAGGCTGAGGCAGATTGTGGCAGACAGCATGGATTAGTGGTTATTTTGTCCCCAAAGCTGTTTTTGTGATAATATAGACACAGTTGGTGTTTACAAGGTAGGGCAAGCAGAGCATGGATATGAAGCATGCACTTACCAAGTACTGCAAACGATGGCTAAACACAATGACACCCCAGCCCATACCTCCAATTCCAGTTGTCCCAGCATGTTCGCGTGTCCATTTGCTAACCTGGCAGGCCCTTGCTCAGCAGAGCACTTGAGGAGGTGCTGAGTGAGGGGTTCTGCCAAATTCTGCCCACAGATATCAGAAGAGGTGCCTGCTGGCACAGATTAGCTCTGGGTCAGAGCAGTCCTTGCTCTGGTAATTGCATGCTATGAACACTGAGTGTACTGTTGGCATGAAATGCATATTCAGAAAGAACACTTTTTTTTTTTTCTTCTTTTCTTAAAATTTATTTTAACAGTAGGATTTTATTAGGTATGAAAGCACAGGTAAAACATTTGTTGCAATCTATAACCCCCAAATCACGTCCGTATAGATATAATTCAATATACAGTAACAAAAGTATTCCTCTTTGCTAAGTCAGCTACCACTCATTAAAGAAATCTCTCTTTCCTTACAACAGGAGTTTAGGTCTATGAACATTTGCACTGCAGGTATGTATACACACTGAAGTGTTGATGGCAAAACTGTGTAACAATTTCCCTATCCATAAATTCTTCTCCATCTCTGTTCTGGGCAGAGGGTGTTGCTTTTGCTTCTACTTATCCTCTTTCTCTCTCTTGATTCAATTCAGTGTTCAGCCTTGACATATGGTACTGCTTTTGTTTTTAAAATATTCACAATTTTAGAATATTTAATCTTTAACCAGAGGCATGTCAGTAGTTCAGTGCTGTCATAGGTCTTTTCCCATGGGTGATGGCAATCTCTCAGGGATGGGTAGCCCTGCAGAAGGCTATTTACATAAATTTACATAAATTTCTTCTTTACAGGAGGCATTCTCACTTCATAGGAAGACAGTTCCATCCTGGTCACTGGTGTTTAGGGTAATGTTGCTGTTCATAGCGCTTTCTGCATAGCTAGCTGAAGAGCTGACCTGGTAGCGACTGCAGGGCCCACAGAAGCACAGGCATGGGCAGTACTTTAAGCAAACACTGTAAAGGTATTTCCTGAATTTTTCCCCAGCAAAGGCATAGATAAGAGGATTGAGGCAGCAATGACTGAAAGCAACGGTTTCAGTCAGGTGCATTGCGTAGTCCAGTGATTTAATTTGTTTGCAGTTTACAAATAACTCGTAGTGCTTTAAAGTCTCAAGAAAAATCAGCACATTGTAGGGAGACCAAAAGAGAAAAAACACAACCACCACAACCAAGGTCAGTTTTATGGCTCGTGTTTTTTTCTGATTTTTGCAGGACAGCAGGGTTTTGATGATCCCACAGTAACAATAGCATATGATACAAACTGGGATGAGAAAGCCTATGGTGTTCAGTTCCACATTGCAGAACACTGGCCAGATGTTCTCCAGCTCCTGGGGGAACACAGGAATGCAGTCATTTTCTAACAGCTGGGAAAACACAAAATGTGGCACTGAAACTAAAACTGCTGTTGCCCATACTCCGCAGGTTATCAGAAAGCCCTGCTTCATGGTTCTGGATTTCAGAGAGTACGTTGCCCGGACAATAGCCAAGTATCTGTCAATACTGATCACCGTGATAAAAAACATTCCCCCAAAGAAACCAATATAATACAGTGAAGAAACAGCTGTGCATGGGATAGTCCCAAGAGTCCATCCCCGTACTGTATTGGAAGCCCAGAAGGGGAGGGAGACCACAAAGAGAAGGTCCGAGACAGCCAAGTTCAGAAGATAAATGTCAGTGATGCTTTTTTTACTTCCTGCTTTCAAAATGGCAAAAACCACCATGAGATTCCCCGTGAGGCCAAGAGCAAACATGACAATGTAAAATATTGGCAGAAATATTTTCCCAAATTCTTGGATGTCAGTTTTATCGCAGGTAAAAGCATATTCGTCATAAGTGTATTCGGTTGTCACTTCTGGGAATGCTTCTGCCATGATGAATTTTCTGGCTAGAGATGACATGAATGACAAGAGAAAAGAGAAAATTGTTAGAGAGAGATCCAGCATCTGCTATGGTGCAATACTGAGAAACCTCACCAACACACTCGCTTTGGGATTATGTCACAATTTGGGCTAGTGAGAGTTGTATGACTGTGGAGGTGATGGTAGATTACTAAGATAAGTCTAGACTCTTCTGCTATATGTACTTCACTGAAAATTAGCTCTTTAGTATAAGAAGAAATAAGTGAGAATGTTGAAGGCTGTTGAATAAGACCGTTCTCAGCAGATGAGCAGCAGAGTAGCAGCGAAGTGACATCCGAACAGCTAAGCTCTGCAAGTAGTGCATCGCAGTGTGAGAAGCGTGGGCACTCTCCAGTTGGCTGGGCAGTGTTCAGCAGGAAGCGATAGTCTAAACGTAGCTGCTAATCAGCATGCGATGCCTGTCAGCATCAACAAGAGCTGAGCATAACCCCAGATGTTAACCCCAGGGTGGAAGTGTGGTAAGACGCCCAGCTTGGCCATGCCTGAGCAGATGCATGCTGATGTGGCAGAAGAAAAGATTGCACTGGGACATCTGTTGGGAGCAAGCATATCTTTGATGAGTTTTTAAAAAAATCCTCTTATATCAAATGAAGAGAAACTGTATTGACACTTTTCCTCAAGTGCCAAAGCATAATGTGAGTGCTTCTGCCTTGAGTGCGGGGTAGTCAGATTGGAGCCAGGGCTCATTAGCTCAAGGTCAGACTGCACGCAGACAGTGTATGCAGTGAGGGTGCATGATCTCTGGGCTCGCTTGTTTGCAGATCCAAAAACTTGGGGCACCCACCATTCCTCTGCGCTCCCTTGGGATGTGGCATTAAGTCTCTGTAAAGACTTTTGTTAGCAGGGAATCAAAATTGCTAGAGGAGTGCATATGTTATTGCATTAGGTCTGCTCCCTGGCTTGGGTAAAGAACTTGTAAGTACCAGTTATCTGTGCTCTCTGTAGGAAATGAAGGGAAATTGAATGTGATTTGCTGTGCAGAAGTCCAGGGCCATGACCGCATGGCCAAACCACCTGTTAAAGCTGAAACTGAAAGAAAAGGTCAGTGTTAACAAAGCTGCAGCTAATAACTACCCCTTGGTCACAGTGTTGCGAACCTCTTACAGGAACCCTCATTGACTACAAAGGTGGGATTCAGTTTAGTGACCCTAAGCTGTATCTAATAGGGATGCTTTACATCTCCTGCTACTGGGAGATATAGTCAGTACAGCCAGTAAAGAGCAGTGCATCTGATTCAATGCAGGTTGGACAAAGTCTCCTTTAAGACAAGACAGACAGACTGCTTTCTGGACTCTCTTGATTGTGTTGATGAAACCCCCTTTGACTGCAAGGAGAGCAGAGGCACAGTGGTAGACACCAATGATCTTTAACTGTTGACCCTTGGAGCAAAGTGTGTGGAATCCCAGCTTACACGTCCGTGTTTCACTGAGCACAATAACTTCCATAGCCTCTGCTTAAATAAGCCTTGCAGTGCTAAGCATGAAGTAAAAATGTCCTGAGGTATGTTAGAGCCCTTGCCCAAGAAGTTTCATATGATGTAGTGGTAACTACAACAAACTCCCCTGTGGATGGCTCTTCTGACTCTACTGACATTTTCTCCTAACGCTTCACTGCTAGAGTGCTGTTTGTAGTGTGGGCTGTGAAGTTCTGACCTGTCATTTTGTAGTCATTTCTCAAAGGATTTTTTTTTTGTGCCAGTACAACACACACTCTCTGTTATAAGATATCTTGTTCTGAAAGTTCAAAGCATAGCTGTTCTCCCCAAAATTTAAATGAGAAGTGCCCATAGTCATTAGAAAATAATCTTTGTGGTTTTGCACAGGAAAAATGGGCTAGAAGAAGGGCTGTCTCAGCGTTGGCAGTTTCGGGGCATGGGCATGGTGTGGGGGGTGGGGGGTGGGGCTGTATGCATCCGGTAGGCACACCCACAGGCTGGGCAGCTCTCGCTGCCTCTTCAACTGGGAGCTGAGCCTGTCTGCAAGGCCATCCAGCTCCTTGCTTGTAGCCCAGTTTAGTTCGTCAGCTCCTGGAGATGTGCACAATTATAGGGAAATGAAGAGGAAAGGCCTAGCTAGGTGCTGGAGCAAAAGCTGATGGGAATAGTAAAGCAAGATTTTAATTTTCTACTGGTGAGACAACTAATCAGTGTTGCCTACAGAGATGGGTGAGAGGTTGCCCATCTCTTCTTGTGTCTGCCCAGACATTGCTTTATCTACCATGTAGAGGGATACAGAAATGAGCAGGAGACATAGTATAAAATCCAAACAGCCCAGCATTTTCTGCCTTCTCATCCTGACATTTTTGTTCACCTCTTCATAGACTAAATGCCTGCAGCAGGTCCCTTTAAAATGGAAAGAAGTGTCAGGGGTGCACTAAAGGCTCTCATGCTGAATATGAGTCACTAAGCCAGCCCACTTTGCTCCCTGCCACTGAGATTTTACTGCACCCATCTGCAAAGTGCCAGAGTGTCCTTCCTGCCCTGTGGGCTGATGCGCTCCACAGCTGGTTCTTCACTGATGTATTGGGGAACAGTATCAAGTGGCTACCAGAACTGCCAGGGGACGGAGCACCTGGCATACTAGAGGAAGTTGAGTGGTGGGTTTGATCAGCCTTAACAAGAGAGGGCTAGAGGACCCGAGGTCCCAATCTTCTCACTAGGTATTCCTGTCTGCAGCTACCTAGTGAGAAGGTGTAAAGGTAAAGCAGGCAATTTTTCTCAGAGGAATAAAAGGCGATGGCCATGTTACTTACTAGCTGGAAAATATTTTCACCATGAGGGTGGTCAAACACGAGAACAGGGCTTCAGGGAGGTTGTGGCATTTCCATTCCTGGAAATGTCTGAAACTTGGCTGGCCCTGCTCTGGGCAGGGCTTTGGCCCAGAGACCTCCAGAATTCCCTTCCTGATTTGATTCTGCTACAAATCAGGACAGAGGCCACAATGGTGCTGCAGAGTGCCCCAGCATCTCTTCTGTGTGAGCTCCTGTTTCAGACAGAAATTCAGAAGTTTCAGAAATTAATCATTTGGAGAGAGGGAGCTTCCACTGTTTCACTGTCTCCTCTCTGAGGGCCTCTAGTTATGCTCATCATTCCCATGCTTGCTCCCTGATTTCATGTCCAGAAAGGTAGCTTGTTCCTCTGGAGGGTTTCTGTATGAGTTCGAACATACTAATAAGTTGTGTTGCTATCACAAACCAAATATATAAAAGGTATCACACTTGTAAGGAAATGCAGCTTCTGCCACTGGACAGCCCTCAGGGCTGGCAGCCTTCTGCACAGGCTGCTTCCACTGGCATTGCCTGGAGAAAAAAATGAGCCTAGAATGGGCCAATTCTTCATGGGAGAGCACTCACACAGAGGTGCAGGATGAAATCCTGGCCTTACTGAAGTAAGGAGGAACTTCACTTGGGCTGGGGTTTTTCATGAAGTACTTTTCAGTGAGCTCACTGGTGGAGATAATTTATTTCTACAATAGCAAGTTATTTCCTCTACCTCAATTTCCTCTATGGGTGGTTGCAAAACCCATGGAACCTCTGCTGATGGAAAGGGTAAGATCCCGTGTAGCACATACAGCAGCAGGAAGGGACATTGGCAGCATCCAAATCTGCTGTCACAGTCTGTGTCTTGTTCACTCTCTATCTGATGGATTTGGTATCCATCCAACTGCACATTCATATCCTCCCACTGCCACTCATTCTGCATACGCAATATGGTCAGTTCTTTTTGAAAATTTAGCACCTCTGATACCACTTTCCTCAGTTTAAGCTGATATTACCCAACAGGTGGGCTGCAACCAACCAAAGGTCTCACAAAAACAAACAAACAAACAAACAAACAACGTGTCAGATAGGCATCTTGCAATAAAACTTTATTGCACTCTGGAGTGAGGATCCGAACTCTGCCCACCTTCATCCTTCCTGGCCAGGTGTCCTCTGTCAGCCTTGCAGAACCCACCCCATGCATGTGATATCCCACTGTCAGACTAAACCTAATTTCCTCTCTTGTGTTTATGATAAATGTTTAAATAAGAGAAAAAGTTAACTGAAGACTGCAGAGGATACCAAGTAAGGATGGAGTGGCTGCAATGTTTCTCAGCCAGGCATTTTCCTTTGCTGAATACAGGAAATAGTAGATTCACTTCTGCTTCTCATGGAGCTGTACAACCACTTTTCTCTCTCTCCCCATTTCCCCAGCAGCTTTGCACCCTACTCCCAACAAAGACTTCTGCTTTTAGTAATGCTTATAGCCGCCTAAAAGACAATAGTAGGCAGGATGAAAACCCTGTTTCTCAACACTGCTATTCCCAGACAATTTGTGTTGTGTGCGCTATATGTAACACATAGGGAAGTGAAATTGTGAGAGAGTTGCAAGCTCCCCTAAACAACAGAAGTTGCATTTCAGCCTTCAAACATCCCTGACATCAAGCTGTGTGACACAAGAGCAAAATCCTATCTGCACATCTGATCTTACTCATTATGAGCCTAATGCCATGTTACAAGCTTTTCTGCCAAGAAGCCAGGTCTGCAAGCACTTTGGCTTTCCATGATGCCTCTGCTGCCAGTGAATAAAAAGCAGCCAACAAATAAAACAAACCAGATTTCTGCCAGAGGGTCACGCTTTAGATTTGCACAATGTGCTGATAAAGTGTTCAAATCTCAAGAAGAGTTTCACACCTTAGTCAGCGCTTCTGGGTGAGGTTGAATTAACTTGCTTTTCTCATGCAAACAGGGCATGTTTTCAGCCCAGCAGGCCTGAGCTGCATACTGGCGATTCAGCCTGATGCGGGCCCAGGGAAACTGGCAGGCTTTGTGGGGACCCCTGCGAAACCCCATGGGTGCATTTGCCTTTGTCACCTTTAGATCTGAGCTGCCACCACCCTGCCCAAGTATAAGCACTGTTGCCTGTGTGCAGTCGTGGCTACAGCCATCAACCTCCCACCTGCCAGTGATTCTCGGCAAGACCACAGGGATGTCCTTGGCTACCTCCAAATGAAGTGTCATAGCTGTTGGTGGCACTTCTAGCATACACACACATGAAATTTAAGGGAACTAACAAGGTCTAGGTAGAAACAAGCAGGAGGGAAGTGGGCTAAAAGTCTTACTGGCAGTCCTGGTGAAACTCTTAACCAACCCAGTGCCATACATCCACCGTGCACTCACCAGGCTGCTGCAGACACCTCTAACTGTGGTTTAGATGACACCCAGAACAAAGCGCAGATGTGTGGGAAATGTGCTAACCAGAGCCGGGGCCTGGTTTCTAGTCTTACACCCAACTGGTTGGTGTAGCTTCAGAGCTGGGCAGCTCTGTCCTTTGGGGATGGTCTCTGAAACTTCTTGGTGTCATTTTAGCTAGCTAGGGCCCAAATTAGGCCCAATCCAGCAGATGCAGTTCCTGTAAATTGAGCCTTTCATCCAGTCCTGAAATAGGGACACTTTCTACAAGTGATGGAAAGAGCTGTCACAATGCCAATACTCAAAAGCAGGAAGCAAGATAGAACAGGTAGTGCAAGCTAATGCTTATCTTGGGCAAAATAAAATTTAAAGAGTAAAAGGAGTAAAGGGTGAGAGTGTAGCTAATGCTGTTGTGCGGCTTTACAAAAAAAAAAAAAAAAAAATCTTTGGTTGGATGACAAGGTTGGTAAAAGTTATGTTGGAGATTTGCAGCTTCGGCTGGCATTGCCTGCTGATGTGAATGACACTGTCTCCAGCCCAAAGCAACATAAACCCCATAAAGAATTACAATGGAATTTGGCCTGATTAGCTGTGAGATCTCAAAAAACCGTTGTCAGTGAGGGAAGCCCTACTGAACTGGATATATTGTTTGTAAAATCTCTGTGGGAACCATGAGTACAGACTCAAAAATGCTTCAGTGGTCTGAAAGCAAACTGGGAATCAGAGCTAGCAGGGTGAAGTGATTAAAATGCTAGAGAATTGCACAGTGATTCAGCCAGCTCTGAGTAATCTGGGGTTTCTCAGATGATTCACCTTGGCTTTTATTATAGCCAAAAGTTACATGCAGGTGGGCTGAACACCACAGACCATGTCTGGAGCATGGGGGGTGCATCCGCCAGGAAACCCTGAAGCAAACATGGGCAGACACTGAAATTGAGCGCCCAGCTAGATGTTTCAGTACAAAAAGCTGATGCAATCTTTGGGTGTTCACAGCTGTACTACATGGGAAGGAGCAAAAGAGGGAAGATTTTACCATTGTAGAGCTCACTACTAGGGCTGTAGGCATACTTCAGGTGTCCGAACTTATAAGAGGTGAAGAAAGTACAGAAAAGATATAGCCACCCAGGTGATGAATGGGCTGAGGAAAGTCCTCTCAGTGAAAAATTCACTGCTGTCTGCTGAACTTCTGGAAAGAAAGTGTATTGAAGTGAAAATGGTATCACTTTTGCTCTTGTTAACAGTCTTGCTAATCTAGTGGGATTTGGCATACAATAAACTAACACGGGGCAGTTCACACCAGAAACACACAAGCTAGAAATCAGGTATACATATTTAACAGTGAAAGGTACGTGACTGGAACTTCAAGCGGGAAAAGGGGACTGTTGTACATCTGAGGGCCTCCACATCAAGAGGAGCCATCAGTCTGGGAAGCAGGCTTTAGCCAGACACAGTGGAGGAGCACAGCACAGGGGGCCTGGATAAAGTCCTACAGCCTCTGATGGGCAGGGAAGCAGAGCAAACAAGCCATTGGGACACTCTCAGATGCATCCTTCCTCCCTGCTCCCACAGGCCTTCTCTGATGACTTTAAGTTGAGGAAATTCCTTTCTTTGATATTTCTTCATTTTTTTTCAGTGATTTATTCTCAGGTCAGCTGGGCCATTTTTGTGGCCAGGCAGAGTTCTGCAAGCTTGTTAATTGCTTATCAGTTTGGGTGCTTTATGGAGATTCCCCCAAGATTTGAGGCTAAGATTTTTAAAAACAAGTAGCGACCTAGGCCACTTCATTATTAGATTTTTCCAACTCAAGGGGAAGAATGCTGAGTGTTTTCCAAAAATCAGGGCATTTTAAGTAAAAAATAAAGGCCTTGGAAATGGAAGCTGATCAAACCACTTCTGATGAAGATAAATGTAAGCCCGAATATTGCAGAAGTTTGTAGTCCCTTAACACAGACATTTAGGTCAAAGAGAGAAAAAAAAAAAAAAAAAAAAAAAAAAAAAAGCTCCTTCCCTGGATCAGTTCTACAGTTTTTACACCACCATCACAAATTAATTAGAAGCACTAGCTTCTAAAATTTTAAATTAGAACCACTAGCTGCAGATGAGAAGCATGTAAATCTATAAATTTAAACCAATAATTCTTGGTAAAAAAAAAAAAAAGTTTGAAAAGGTCAGGTTTAGACTGGACAGGAGGGAATAGTATAGAGTCCAGGATCTCTGCCACCTTCACCTAAGGCTTTGTAGCACTGGAAAGTGCTTTCTCAAATATGCTCTGAGAGTGGTGCTAACCTGGAGATAACTTTAGGGCAGCAAGAATCCAGGGCACAACCCAGCTTAGTCCATTGCATCAGAATGAGATATATTCTGATAAAAAAAAAAAAAAGCAAAGAACAGAAACGTGGAGCTATTACTGTCTGCCAGTGGTGAAGACTTTACCACCTGTGCTTCAGAGCAACCACAGAGGTATTATTTTGAACAAGAGTTGGAGATGCTTATACTGTGGTCCCACCCAGCTGGCCAGCCCAGGGGCCTCATTTGGGATGTTTGTGTTAACTTCACAACAAACTGGACTGAGCCCTGGTGCCAACGAGGCATCCTGCCCCCAGCCACATCCCCTTGTTAGCTTGTTTTTCTGTTCCATCAGGAAGACTTGCTGCAAGCTGCCCAGGAGGGACAAAAACACTGAGGCTGTGTGTGGTTTGCTGGGGCCATGGCAGCTTGCCCCTGTGGTTATTGCTGTATTTATAATAAAAGCTGTAAGTCTTGTAATGCTTTAAGCTCCTTCTCAACACCAGGGAGGACAAAGCGCCCCTGAGGCTGTGGCCATGAAGATAGGGTGCCATGGGTCCCACCTGCTCCCTGACATCTTTCTCTTCAAATTTGCTCAAAGCCATTCAGAGGGTCTTTTGGTCCTGCTATATCCTTAGGTTGCTCTACAAAAACTCAGGTGATTTTCTTGAGCATATTTGTTATTGCTGTTATTCTTTAGATAGCAACATAAACGAACATGGCCTTAATGGAGCAGGATATGGGCTCAGCTTTCAGGACATGACCTGTAAATGCTCTCGAGCAAGTGAAGTTGCAGATAAGCATATCAAGGCATTCTCCTGGTACGCTATCACTGATTCAAATAATTCTTCTCAATGGGAGCTAAGCACTGGGGTGCTTTTGAAAACACCACAAGGCATCAGTCTGAACCTCTAGTAGGACAAGCACCTTTAGAAGTCTGGCCCTACAGAGCTCACAGTTCTAAATATCAGTTTCAGAAATGACTTAAGCACTTTTTAAGCACTTAGGAGAATATGGCCTGACAGTATGATCCTGTGTAGACCATGCGTCCTAAAACTGAGGTTCAAAAATCACCAAAAAATGGTTCTGAATTTTTCACCCATGCCTCTCAGGGCCGCGATTTTGTGGTCTTGATGCTAGGACCAGATCCATGGATATAGGCATTAGGGTTCTATGCTGCACTTCTGCAACCTGAGATAGCTTCCAGACAGTGTCCAGCCCCCAGGGACCTGCCACAGGATGGGAAAGTATGAGAAATGTGTAAGACTCATACTGAATGCACCCAGCTAGCCGTGGTGGCTGGAAGAACCACACTTACATCCCTTCAAAAGCCATGCAGCACTGTGATGGAGGCTGCTAGTGGCTACCCAAGGTGCCCCCAAAGGGCAGTGGCAGAGCTGAAGAGGGAAGAGGTTCCTCCAAGAGCTGCCCACTGCAGAGGCAGTCTGGGGTGGTCATCTGGCTGGATGGTGGTGGCCAGGATCACCTTTTTCTTGGAAAATTTGCTTCACAAACATTTCCTCTAGCCTGGTAGTTTCCCTATTTGGCTTTTCCATTTAGACAGTTGCTCGTAATGTTATTTCTCTATTTTTTACACGCATACTTGAGCGTTTTGCCTGTTTTCCCTTACCTGCTCTCCCTCAGTATTTCTTTTCCCCAGGCCTTCCCTTCATAAGTGGCATTCAAATTTCCTTTGTGTTTTCTGTTGAAGGAACATCAAAAATAGACAATTGTTAATAGCAGTGTGCCCTGTTTATGCTTGTTTGTAGTTACCACTGGTTCCATCCTCCTGCTGCCTTTATTGCTGCACCTATTTACTTCCTGCTCCTCGCTTTTTGTTATTAATAATATCACATTGCCATGGCATCCTTGAGAAACCTGAGAATGCTCTCCAGAAATGGGAGATCTGTTAAATCATCTTCTCCAATCCTCCTTTTAGAGGGCAATGCACATTATCCCTTGACTGTGTCCAGATGAAATTATCCCTGGCAAGATTGCATTATCCTCTGGCCAACGTCCCAGTTTACCGTTTGTTCTCCTATTCACTTTGTCCAAGTTTAGCCTTTTCCTCCTCCTTTTGGACTTTTTTTTCACTGCCCAAACTTTTGTAATTTGTTTCAGGTGCTCTCTTTTTTTATCCTGTTGCCCAGTTCACTGCCTCCGGCTGCATTGCCTCCACACAGAGCTTGCCCCAGGAGACCAGATTTTGGGAGCTGCTGTTTCTGCATCTATATTTATATCACACAAGTACTTAATAGGCTGCTGAAACTTTATTACCAAAATGTCTCACCAAAATGATCAGACACTTTTGTGCAACATCCTTCCCATGAAAAGAGGCTGAATCACAGAGAAATTAAGTAATGTGGTCATAAAGAAAGTTGGTTTCTCAAGTTTTAGGATTTCTGTCATATCATTACCTTGCCAGTCTGTCTACATTAGACACTTGCTATTGTCTCTACCAAAATACTGTATTGGGCTGTCTTTGATCATCATTGATGTTTGTGGTGGTGGTTCGCAGACCAAAACCAAAAGCAAGCAGTGCTGGCAAGTGCAGTGTTTGTGAAATCCCTGCAGACATCCAAAAAATAGCAAAAAATGAAGTAGAAGGGCTCTATCCTCTTGGTCCATCCTTTTGTGCTGATGCTACACACTATTCACCTGTCAGGGTTTTGCTTTAACTTTGAGGAATTCTAGTAGGGGTGAATATTCCTCTCACCACAAGATGCCACAAAAAAAAACAGCTACCAAGTAAAATGTCTCTGCCCTGGTCTGCTTTGACTAATAAAACTGTTCCCCTTTCTACTTGCACAGTTCATAAACACTTCCACCACTTCATCTATACCCAAAGTAAGTATCACTTAGATTCCCGGAGTTAAGCAGTGAAGAGCTTCCCAAAGTTCATGACACAACACTTCTTATCATCCTGCTGTGGCAAAGTATAGGTGAAATATACTTGTCTCTTACCTTAATTCGTAGTTGCGTTGAAAACCAATGTTTTCTTCAGGCTGAGCCTGATGGTTTTCAAATGTATATTTCCTCTTCTCTAGTGCTTCTGCCTGCCCTATGAAACCTGAACTATGAAGCAGGGCAGCTTCCTGGGCTGAGCTTCAGGGTTGAGCTGAGAGTATTAATGTACCCACTGTGGTCCTGGTGTCATGTTGTGAAATAGTGAAGCAGGATACGGCCAGTCAGGGGGGCAGAAGTGCGTACAGAAGGATTGCAGAGGAGAGAAGTAATCCCTTGGGATCTTCTCATCTTCACCCCAACCAGGTGCACAGTGCTGGGGGCATTTCATCCAAATTCTGGCCTTTGTTGTGAGGGTGCGGGTCACCCAGGACTGCACCAGGGGATGGAAGGGACCAAGCCTGAGGCCTGGGGATGGTCTCAGATGCAAGGGGCTGGGGGGAGCTTGGGTGGTGACTGGGAGCATGGGCAGCGTGGTGGAATCTTTGCTCCACAGGGTTCTCCTGCACACTGGCCCCTGGTAACCACTGTAGCCCCAAAATTACCATTGCGAGTCACTGGTCATAAGGTTTGTACTGAGTTTGTACCAAGGCTTGTCAGGCCTACTTGGCCTGAACTTTCAGCTGACCTACTGGCAGCTTTCTTTTACTTGGTTTAGCGGTTGCAGCACTTCCTCTAATTGACTAGGTGTCTATGGCTAATTTCTTTTACTTTTGTTTATCTGTGTGATACAACTACACTTTACACAGATAGTAATGAGCAGTTATTCTATGCAGAAAGAGGCGGTTTAGAGCTGTCACAGTGGTGTAGTGTAGAGAAATACAGGTCTGGTATGACAAGCAGGGGCCACGAGCTTTGGGGACACAAGGGTGCAGGCATGGGAGGCCTTGAGACTGGCATTACACTTACAATAAATTCTTGACTTTACCTATACATGCTGCTTCTTTGCCCACTAATAAGGTTTTGAGCATAACATCTCCCTGCAGACCACTGGACAGGAGGAGTATGATAGCTTATAGCTTTAGCAAGTTCATTAATCAAGGAACATTTCTGTCCCCAGACCTGGGCACACACGATGCTCAGGGTGTGCCTGCGGTCGTGGTTTAGCACACAGTGAGGTGCACCCCAGCTGGGATGAGTGGCACATTTCCAGGCACTGTGACAGGAAGCTGTGTGTTGTATTATCGTGGGGATGCAAGGCACCGCCTCCACCTGGAGGGGTGTACTACTGCCAAGGTCCTCCAACACACGCAGGAGGACACTCCTACAAACACCTCCAGGTACTGTCCCTGCCTCAGGTGCCATGGGAGTTTGAAATGCTGGGCCAGTGACATGACTCGGTTTTGACACCTTTCTGCACCCTGTAGCACTGCTGGAGCCTGCATCTCTGACACACGGGAGGAGACACACAGGATGCTCAGCACGTTGGCTGGGGCCATGCAAACTTGGTCCCAGGCACCCCCCGTACTGCCGGAGCTGGATGGGGTTTTGAGCTGGAGAGCATCTTCCAGGTGGTCTGAGCTGTTTGCTCACTGACTGATGCAGCAGGCTACCAGGCAAACACTCTCGTATAAATTTAATCCTCTTATTTCCGCCAACTGCATGAGTTTTTGTTGTTGTTGTTGTTCTTGTTTGTCCTTTTTCTTTCTTGACTGCCAAAATTACAAATTTTCAACTTTCAAAAAGATAATTTCTGGTATACAGCATTAAGGAAATGTTCTCATTGTGAGAACTGCCAGATTCAGAAAGGCAAATTATAGCTTCCTCAATGTCAGTGATGGTTTGAAGTTCCCCCTGCAGCACTACTCCATCCATGTACCCTGCAGAAAGTGCACTGGGGTTGAGAGGAAACCAAAATCTAAAGCTGTCTCCAACATCCAAGCACAAACACAGGCTGGGCAGAGAATGGATTGAGAGCAGCCCTGAGAAGAAGGACCTGGGGGTGTTGGTTGATGAGAAACTTGACCTGAGCTGGCCATGTGCGCTTGCAGCCCAGAAAGCCAACTGTATCCTGGGCTGCATCAAAAGAAGTGTGGCCAGCAGGGTGAGGGAGGTGATTCTCCCCCTCTGCTCTGTCCTCATGAGACCCCACCTAGAGCTCTGCATTCAGCTCTGGGGCCTCCAGCACAAGAAGAACATGGAAGTATTAGAACAAGTCCAGTGGAGGGCCATGAGGATGATCAAGGGACTGAGTACCTCTCCTCTGAAAACAAGCTGAGGAATTGGGGGTTGTTCTGCCTGGAGAAGAGAAGGCTCTGAGGAGACCTTATAGTGGCCTTCCAGTACCTAAAGGGGGCCTGCAGGAGAGGGACTCTTTTTCAGGAAGTGTAGCCATAGGACAAGGAGTAATGGCTTTGCACTAAAAGAGGGTAGATTTAGATTAGATATTTGGAAAAAAAAATTTACTCAGAAGGTTGTGAGGCACTAGCACAGGTTGCCCAGAGAAGCTGTGGATGCCCCATGCCTGGCAGTGTTCAAGTCCAATCTGAATGGGGCTTTGTGCAACCTGGTCTAGTAGGAGGTGTCCCTGCCCATGGCAGGGGGTGTGGAATTAGATGGTCTTTAAGGTCATTTCCAACCCAAACCATTCTGTGATTCTGTGATTTTCCTCACAGGGATGATGAAGGGCTGCATCCTCCCCAGCCTACACCTCCTGCAGATGAGTCTTACAGAAAAGGCATGGATGATCCAATATCCTGGCTGGTACTGGCTCCCGGGGCTTAGTCAGTGGTACCTGAGACAGCATCTCTGATGTCGCTCTTTGCATTAAAAAATCTTGCAAATAGGGTCAGGACTGCTCACATTACAGCAGGAGAGGTTACCTCCAGCCACTGCTTGCCTCTGGGTGGAAGCAGTTGATAGGGACAGGACCTCCATGCTGATGAGTTTCTCTGAAGGCTGTGGCCAGCCCCTTCCCTCCCACACTGCCCAGCACCGAAGTGGAACCAAGCAAGCCAGGAGTAGGCTACCACCTTCATGAAGAAATGAAGTTTGCCAAATGGGATAATCACTACAAGCTCTAATGGGAGGGCGTCGAATCAGGTTGACTCGCACACATCCTCAACAGATCTTCCTTGGAAACAGAAAAGACTTTTGTTGTACTCTGCTGTTAGTGATAGCCCTAGTTAAGAGCATTACTCATTATCATACTGTGTATTTATAGTGTAACATGAATATGTGTGGAATGAACACGGCCTGAACGACAATTGCAACATGAAGAAATATCTCTGCTTTCCATCTTGTACCTCTGTTCACCCTCTAGGCACTCAAGGCACAGCTCAGAGATAAAGTCTGAGAAAACTGCTGGAAAGACTTTTATTTGGGGCTATACATAAGGGGAAAAAGCTGGGAAGAAACAGACATTGCAACCCTCATAACTAGAGAGAGTTTCCTGGGAAGGGCTAGCAGGAGCACATTGTCTTCCAGCTACAAGGCACAGGAAGGTGCCTGACAATGGTGGCTTTCTGGAGAAAGGGGCTGTCTCAGCTCTTGAGGGCAGGGCTTCCCTGGGGTGCCCTGGGCAAGTGTAATTGCCTGGGGAAACCAGGGGAACTGCTGCCCTCCTCAATCCTAGTGCCGCAGCACCAGAACAAGGGTTTGGCATTGCAGCAATGGCCCTTGAGGATTTAATTCCTTGTATATAAGAAGAAAAAGGGCTACTGTGGAGAATAGTCTACATGGACAGTACTTTCTGAACATAATGGAACAAAAATGTCCATACAAACTTGCAAGCATCCAAACCTTGGTGATAAAAGAGCATTCTGGTTCAAAGTTTCACAGAAGTGGATACAGCCCTGTTTTGACCTTGGCTGTGAAGAGCACTGCCAGGGATGTTTTGTTCCTTCAACTAAATTTGACTTTAAACCATGACATGTTTGGTTTCCACTTTGAAGACACAGTAAAAGCATCTCTGAATGATTGCTCTGAGGAGTGAACTTCACACACACCTCACATACAATTTGATTTCCGTGCCTTGCCTCTGCAGGAGAGCCCAGCAGAGGGAGCCTCGTTCCCTCATGTCGCTGCCCTGCAGAGACACAAGGAGACGGGGCTTCCCAACCACCGGTAGGAGACAGATTTTCTTCTTCATTACAAGGGTGGAGAGGCAGAAATTGCCCTGAAGGGAAGAGCCACAGAAAGCTGACACACTTGCATTCAAAGCTTGCACACTTTCTGCAAGCAGGAGTGTGGCCCAAACAGGCATTGGACATGAAGAACACGTATCCCCACATCAGACACCAAGGGGATAAGAGCATTGAAACAGCTTGATGTGAGACTCTTGCTCATGCCTTGGCGACCGCAGCTGGGCTCCTGAGCTGATCACTAGCCTCCAGCTGCCGGGAGGGGGCAGTGTGCTGCTGCCCTGGGAAGGTGATGGAGGCTCGGCCACGCCTCCTGGAGAGGTGTCCTCATCCCTGGGACAGTTGCTGTGACACACATGTGACACAAACTTCAGGTTTTACCAGAGTAATACCCATCACTGGAGAGCATTGCCAAGGCTGTGCTGCTTGTGGGTGTTGGCTGCAAAGCTGACAGTTAGACCCCAAAAAAATGATCAGTTAAGCCATCGGCTGGGCAGTCATATCCCTTCCCTGCTGGGCTCACCCAGGGTGGAGGAACAGGCTCACAGCTGCAATTCAGCAACTTCTCATTCAGAATACTGCAAAGATAAAATTCCTTTCTCTGTCCTGCCTTCCTTTTCTCCCTCTCTCCATTCCTCATGTTGCTCAGGAGACCTGTGAGGCAGAGCTGAAGGCTGATGGGTGCCCTCACACCCAGCACCTCTGGAGACAGGCTCTGGCGTGGACACTGAGGACCAATGGGGCTACACAGAATCTGGAGAAAGCAACTGCCATGAGCAAGGGGAGGATGAATGCAGCTACCTTGGACAGAAACCCAAGGAGGCCTCCCAGCCTTGCTCTCTGCTCTCTCCCTGCTTCCACAGCTGAGTTGCTGGGGCCAAGACCTGTTTCCTCAATCACCTTTCATGCAGGAAAGCGCTGCTTTGTTCCAGCGACTTGGCAAATGCTTACTGATGTCTGCGACTCGTTGCTTTGCCAGGTGCTGTGCTGAAGGCTGATGCTGAATGAAGCACAGCCTCTACAGATTCCTGTTGGTAGATGCTCAGCTGTGTCTGTGTCCTTTCCCTCTACCTGTCCCTGTGCTCACCAGCACATGCTGCTCTCTCATCCGCACCCAGAGATCAAGGTTTCTGCTGGAGCTCTTTTCTGAGCCAAGCACTGATTTCCATTGCCCCCTTGCTCCCCTTCGTTCCTCTCCTCCTTGCCCCAGGGACTGTGCACCAGCGAGCCCAGAGAGCAGGCACAAGAGGCATCATTTCAGCAGCTCTGCTCCAAAAGATTTGGGAAACTCTGCCCATAAGCCCTGAACAGAGGGTTATGCATAGACATTTTTGCTAATGCTGCCCAGATCCATGCAGAAAGGATCCCCCTCTTGAAAACTGCCACAACCCTATCTGCTGGTCGACCAAGACCTGCTCAAACATTGACATGGACTGGGTACTGTTTTGGGAGATTGGTACTAAATGGGCATTTCACCTCAGATCATGATTGATCATATTTCTCTGAAACAGCCTCCACAGCAGTCAGTCAGTAAGCTCAGCATCAATGTTCAGCTTCAGCAATGAGTGAGGCTAGGGCTGATTCTCCATGGCAGCCACCATGCTTCAGAGAGGACTATCATGTCTTTGAAATTCAGAGGAGCCTATTCATGTCGTGATGGTCTTGGTGCTGGCTTACAGAGGGTGCTGTTAGGAAATGGAGAGCTGAGCAGAGATCTGCCCTGCTCCACTCTGTTTCTTAGTTTGCCACCTCCCTTTGGCAAAGCCAGAGCTCGGGCTGTGCTTCACCCCTGCAGTTTGTTTCACATGTGAGTCCCACACCTTGGCACCACGCTCACATTTGCTAGAAAGATCACCTTTATCTTGAAGTATGGGTCAGCAATGGTTAGGGCTTTGAGGAATGATTATCCTTGCTGCTCTTCACCAGTTAACGTCCTTTTTTTTTTTTTTTTTTTTCTGTAGAGAAAAGAGAAAATAGGGGACCACGTGGCCTTGTTCAGAAGCCCTTCTGTACCTGCAGGATCCTCAAGGACAGGAATGAATAACTGGGCAGCAAATAGTGGCAGGTGTGACATCAAGACCTCAGCTGGTTATGGTGCCTGAGTGCCCTTTTCTTTCAAAACTCATGTTTTACCTTCTGCAAACCGAAGCATATGGAGGATTACAGAGACACTGAGCATCCTTGGAGAGTGCCAGCTGAAGAAAAGGTGTGTGAATAAATGTCTTTGTAATGCCCGTGTGCATGACATTGCACATATATTAATGTCAGTGGGAAGTGTGCCTGGATATCAGGGCATGGTGAGGAAAAATAGCATTTAATGAGGTAGCACAGCAGGCCTTGCTGTTGGCTTGGTATCACTCTTCTTTTGCAGGTGTCTTGTCCTACATGGGGTCTGATGCATCTGTTCATGCCAGAGTTACAGTAGCACTCTCTGACTGCACCAAAAAGTATGTTGTACTGAGGCAGCAAGTCCTGCCAGCTCTGAGATGAGAGTGGTGTTGGCTAGAGACGACACCCCAGCAGATGCATGAGTCAGCAGAGTCTGTTGAAACCCAAAATACGACACCACTACTCTGAGTGGGAATTTCTATGATGCAGCTCTGTACATTCTGGCATTTTAGCTGAGTGAACAGAAACATAGATTTATGCAAAAATGCGCATCCCTGCAGAAGTAAGTCATGCAAAAGTCATGCATCAGAACTGGCATGGTTCATCACAACTTTGCTGTGGCCAGCATTTTTTGGCCAAACTGCAAAGCATATGTCCAGGAATAGCTCTGATATGAATGTTAACAAAAAAATGTGCGCCAGTCTGCATTTCACAGAGTTACAATGGACATCTTCAGACCAAGGATATAATTCACTTTCTATTTCCCAAACTTTTTTTACATTTGGACAGAATACCTTGTCACTTTTTTTCCTTTTTATTTATTTATTTATTTATTTTTCTGTTGTGATCTATTCTGGATCTCATAGAATCACAGAATCATAGAATATCCCGAGTTGGAAGGGATCCATAAGGATCATCTAGTCCAACTCCTGGCACTACACAAGTCTACCCAAAAATTCAGACCATGTGACTAAGTGCACAGTCCAAACACTTCTTAAACACTGACAGGCATGGTGCAGTGGCAGTGACTGCTTCCCTGGGGAAGTAGTTCCAGTGCGTGACAACCCTTTCAGTGAAGAACCTCTTTCTGATATCCAGCCTGAACCTCCCCTGCCTCAGCTTGACACCGTTCCCGCGGGTCTTATCACTGGTCACTAAAGAGAATAAATCAGTGCCTGCCCCTCCACTCCCCCTCACGAGGAAGCTGTAGACTGCAATGAGGTCTCCCCTCAGCCTCCTCTTTTCCAGGCTGAACAGGCCAAGTGACCTCAGCCACTCCTCATATGTCTTCCCCTCTAGTCCCTTCACCATCTTCATAGCCCTCCTCTGGACACTCTCCAACAGTTTCACATCCTTTCTGTACTGTGGTGCCCAGAACTGCACACAGTACTTGAGGTGAGGCTGCACCAGAGCAGAGCGGGACAATCTCTTCCCTCAATTGACCAGCAATGCCGTGCTTGATGCACCCCAGGATGCAGTTGGCCCTCCTGGCTGCCAGGGCACACTGCTGGCTCACATTCAACTTGCTATCAACCAAAACCCCCAGATCCCTCTCTGTGGGGCTGCTCTTCAGCGTCTCATCACCCAGTCTGTACGTATAGCCAGGGTTGCCCCCGTCTCAGGTGCAGGACCCGGCACTTGCTCTTGTTAAACTTCATGCAGTTGGTGATCACCCAGCTCTCCAATCTGTCCAGATCTCTCTGCAAGGCCTTTCCATCCTCATCTGAGTCAACAACTTCTCCAAGTTTGGTGTCGTCAGAAAATTTGCTCAAAACATCTTCTACTCCTAGATCCAAATCATTTATAAAAACGCTAAAGAGAACTGGCCCTAAAATGGAGACTTGGGGGACCCCGCTGGTGACCAGCCACCAGCCTGATGTGGCCCTATTTACCACAACCCTTTGAGCCCTGCCTGTCAGCCAATTGCTCACCCATCGTATAATGTTTTTGTCTAGCTGTATGCTGGACATTTTGTCCAGTAGGATCCTACGGGAAACTATGTCAAAAGCTTTACTAAAATCCAAAAAGATCACATCAGCTGGTTTCCTCTGATCAACTAGATGGGTGATCTTATCACAAAAGGAAATCAAATTTGTTAAACAGGACCTACCTCTCGTGAACCCATGTTGGCTGGGACCAATGACTGCATTGTCCCCCAGGTGTGCTTCAATAACTTCACGGATAATCTTCTCCATAATTTTACCAGGCACTGATGTGAGACTGACAGGCCTGTAATTGCTAGGGTCTTCTTTCTTGCCCTTCTTGAAAAGTGGTACAACATTTGCCAGCTTCCAGTCAACTGGGACCTCTCCAGATTCCCAAGACTGTTGAAAAATAATTGAGAGGTCCCATGATGACTTCAGCCAGCTCTCCGAGCACCCTGGGAAGAATCCCGTCCGGACCCATGGACCTGTATGGATCCAGGTGCAGCAGCAAATACCACACATGTTCAGGGTTGGTTGGGAGTTTATCATTCCCACCGTCACAGTCCTCCAGCTCATGGAGCTCAGGGTCCTGGAGCCCATCAGCAGTGTTGAAGACAGAGGCAAAGAAGGCATTAAACATCTCTGCTTTGGCTATGTCCTTGTTTGGAAGGTGACCATCCCAGAATAGTTAGTAATTTCATGGTGTTTCACTACTGATAGACTAAAGCAGCACTTTCAAGAGGATGAAAATAACACAGGATTATCCTGAACAAGACCCAGTTACTGGGGGATTCTGAGTTTTCTGCATGCTCGTGAAGATACATCCCTGTGCAGGAGCATCTTTCAGCCAAGAGAGGTGTGTGACACAAATAAATGCCTCTCACTAAAATTTCTTTTATTTTTCTCATGTTTTTACCAGTTCTGATCTCTGGGCATACATGGATGTTATCACAGCAGAAAGGAGGCAAAGCAGCACTTCTGGCTGGGAGAATGTGTCCAGAAAGGGGTGTTTCTGAGACTTTCCCATATTGTCTGGGAGCTATTCCACAAGATACGTGTCTCAAGGGGAGATGATGTGACCCCTCAGACTGAACTTTCCTTTGGGGTTGATACCTCCTAAGAAAATTGAGACCATTTGCAATAATAATTGCAAAACACAGGACTGTACATCTCCACAAATCCAGGAGCAGCAGCATGTCTTCCTCTTTCCTGGTGACTTGGAGCTACCACTGAGAAAGGGGCACCTACTGAGAGACAGGGGCACCTTGCAGACGTGTGGGGAAAATTGCAGATCTCTTCCAATGATGTTCCCACCTCTGCAGACTAAAGCACTGTTTCAAGCTGAAGCTGAGGTTGCTGGTTTTGTATGAGAATCAGCTAAAGAAACCAACCTCACTGGCTTGTGGTCAGCATTGGTCTTCACTGCAATACACAGGTAAAGAATAAAGGAAGAGGCAATTTTTGACTGTCTGCTGTTAGATTGAAGACCTTGTCAGTGACTTGGCATTGAAACATAAGTGTGTGAAGGTATACTCAAGTCTCAGGTGTCTATAACCTACAGAGGCATTGATTTTGGTATTTTTTCCTACACAGAGACTGTGGATGACAGCCTGGGGAGTCTGCTGTCTGGAGGAGACCTGGAAGACTCGCTGGTGAGTTGCTCCCTGGCTGTCGCCCTGCGAGCTGAGCCCAGGGGCATGCCTCAGGGGCCCAGGTTTGTGACTGGGATGTGTGGGGCTTTGCTACTGGGAGAGGCCGTGCTGGTGGGGACAGTGAGGGTGTGGAAGGAATCACTGTGGTCACAGTTCCCTGAAAGCAGCGTGTGTGAAAGCGTCTCCCACTGAGAAGGCTGCATGTGCCAGGACCGACTGTCCCCTGGGTCAGGGCTGGCCCTAGGAGTGTCCAGGGGGGTCCCTGTGCTGGGGATGTGCCCTCACTGCTCTGCTGTGCTTGGCTGGCCATGGTAGTTGTGGCTGTGGGGGCTTTGAAGCCATCGGCACCCAGCCATCACCATTAGCCATGCAAAGGCCTTAACAAAATACAGAATTGAGCCCCAAAACCTCTACTGGAGGCTCTCAGCATCCCAGCTGTACCCATTTGGTTGCTGGCTTGGTGATGCTCCCTGGGTCTCTCACCCCACCTGCTCAGTGGCATGGGGTGGGCACAGGGCTGGTCAATCCCAAGGAGCTGTGGGGGGATGCTGGTACCCCCCTCTGGTTTACCGCAGCATTTCTGCCCTTGCCCCTCTGGTGCAAGAGCCTCATCCCTGCAGGGCAGGACTGGTCACATATGTTCCTTCCTCATTTGCATCCTCTGACCTGGCCAAGGCGCACCTGATTTTTCCTTGTGGGTTTGGTGTGAGATGAACTCTGCCAAGTATATTTACTAAGAGTATAATTTGGGATTAGGGCCTCATGAGCTTCAATGTCCTTGAACAGGTGGATTATCAATCAAGAGTTAACTCCTCTGCATCCTATGATGACATCTTCCTCTACTCTGAACTGGACATTGACTGTGAACTTGAAACTATTCCAGCATTTGCACTGATTTTTTTTCCAGTGCTGTACACCGTGTTGTTTGTGACCGGCCTTGTGGGAAATGCTTTGGTCGTTTGGGTCCTAATGGCCTTCAAAAAAGTCAGGGCCATGACTGACGTCTATCTGCTGAACCTTGCCATCTCTGGCCTCCTCTTTGTCTTCTCCCTCCCCTTCTTGGTTCAGTACTCCCTGGTGAGCCAGTGGTCTTTTGGCAATGTCATGTGTAAAATTGTCAGCTCAGCTTACTTCATTGGTTTCTACAGCAGCTCCTTCTTCATAACCATCATGAGCATCGACAGGTACTTGGCCATTGTGCGGTCTGTGTATGCCCTGCGGGTGCGCACGTCCGCCCACGGGGTCATCGCAAGCCTGGCCCTTTGGGCAGTCGCCATTTTAGCATCAGCGCCAGACCTCATTTTCTTCCGGGAAATGGAAGACAGCAACAGGACCGTGTGCCTGCCTCGCTATCCTGGTAGCAACAACGGCTGGAAGATTTTCAGTAATTTTGAAGTCAATGTCCTGGGGTGGCTGATCCCGGTGGGCATCCTCATTTTCTGCTACCACAACATCTTGAAAAACCTGCGGCGGTGTCACACTCGCAACAGGTACAAAGCAATGAAGCTGGTTTTCATTGTTGTCATTGTGTTCTTCCTTTTCTGGACCCCTATCAATGTCGTGCTCTTCCTGGACTCCATGAGGAACATGCACATCATCGACGACTGCCAGGCAAGCCAAAGGCTCGACCTAGCCCTGGAGCTGGCTGAGGCGCTCTCCTTCGTCCACTGTTGCCTCAATCCCATCATCTACGCCTTTGTGGGTGAGAAGTTCAAGAAGTATCTCTGCGAGGCTTTTGGCAAATATGCACGTTTTCTCTTGATCTGCAACGACTACAGTGTGTTCCACAGGCACAAACTGGACAGGCACTCCTCTGTGCACATGGTGTCCTCGCAGTCATCTTTTGTTGGTAGTGTCTTGTAGAGCTGCAAGCCAAAAGCTCCCATACTTCATGCATGACCTGAAGTTGAGAAGTCCTCCCAGTGATTCAGTTAATAAGTCTTCTTGTTGCCTTAGTGTAGGAGGTTAAGGTGCAGTGGCCCATTACCAAAGTGTGACTAGGAAATCATGCAATCCTAGAGCAAGCTGCAGTGCACCTTGCTCCATGATATGCTGTAATACCATTCTGAGCAGGTATCTTCATGGATGCAATCCTTCTGAAATACTTCTCTGTTATTAGCAAATGTGAATGAGAACTTCAAACACTGAAATTAACATTGGGAAATTTATCAGCCACTCCTCTGCCCACCAGCACATGGCATCCCCGCAGTCATCTTTTGTTGGTAGTGTCTTGTAGAGCTGCAAGCCAAAAGCTCTCTTACTTCATGCCCTGACTGCATGCCATGGCCTGAAGGGGTGGCTTGAAAGCAAGAGAATCTGACAGTGATGTAGTTTTTGTGATTTTCATGTTGCTTTGGGAAGTGGGTTTCAGCATAATGCTAGAAAAAGCCAGATACGGACTGTTTTCATGCTCTGTGATGCCATTTTAGGTCTTACTGGATGGCGGATCATCCTTATCTGTGAGATGTCTACCCATCCTTATCTGTGAGATGTCTACCCACAGCAAGGGGGTTGGAACTCAGTGTTCTTTAAGGTTCCTTTCAACCCCAGACATTCTGTGGTCTTCCCAGTGCTAAACAGGCAGTCTTACAGCTCAGAGTTGAAATATATGGAGTAATCTGCCATTTCCCTCTTGAAAAAGTTTCCTGGATGTAGCAGCAATGTCCTCATCTATTCAGATTTTTGCTGTGCAGAGCATAGGTGGAGGCATTAGACAAAGACTCTGCCTTTCTAACAGAGACCATTAACCTGTAAGAGGCTGGATGCTGATAAAGCAACACATGCATGCAGCAATATATATATATATATATATATATATATATATTTGTACTTCTGAGAGTCTGTCCTTGAAATGCAGAGAGACATAATGGATGGAAAGACAGTTGCGCCATGCACATGAGAGTAATGTATAACTTTCCCTGCCATATTCCCTGTTTATGAACAGAATGTAATACTCCTTTTCAGGAAAATCTTTCTACCACTTGGCTGCCTCTTTCTAGGAAGAAAGTATCTCCAGGAGTGAGGGTGACATGGCTGGAGGTGAAGTGGGCGCAGAGCACACACCCAAACTCACAGCCACCTTCTAGATGAGAGGTAATTTAGTTAGCATACTCTCACCATATTTATCGCCATGCACCTTCCCTGCCACTCCTCTAAGACAGAGGTTGAGTTCCTCTAATTTGGAAAACACTACAGACATACCATGAATATACAGGAAGGCACAGTGGGTGGTTAAGATCAGCCTCTTGCACAGAAGTCTGTAAAGCAAGTAACATTGTGCATGTGCACATTTCCTCCAGGAACAGAGCTTTTATCCACTTCACTCCTTTGTACTCCGCATTTTACAAACACCACCAGTGAATCAAAAGAAAAAATATATATATTTTAGGTTTAAGTTTGAACATGAGGAACTATTACTTTTGTGTCTGTTTTAAGATTACACACTGAAGCCAGAATGGGAGAACACCTGACTATTTAATGTGCTACCGTCATCGTGACTTCCCTTTAACCTGTGTCATCTCAGCAAAAAGAAAGATCATGATCGGGATGCAAAGCTAAGCATCAGACGTGAGTGGGACCAATATTAAAATTATGGTGGGCATCTTTTAAGCAAATGTGTGATCATACATAAAGTCTGGCCCAGCCCCTGGCAGTTGAATGCTTTTCTTGGGACAAGCAGCTGCTGGGACAACCCTACAATTTGGCATCACCCTCAAGCTGCCTGGACTTAGGGCTCCAACCTGAGCAGATGCAGGTAGATGCTTCCTGCTCTCCTGTGCTGCCAGTGCCCCACAAACAACAGCAGGGCAGAAGACTCTCCACGGCTTGTCCCATCAGAAAAAAAGAGGAGCTCTGAGACCTGTAGGTGACATGGGGCAGGTCCTGCTGGCTGCACAGCCTCCGGATGTGGGTCTCACCTCCTCCCCCTTCTCAGCAAGGCAGCTGCAACAGTTTGAAGCAGCTGGGCTGCAAGAGGTGCTGAGGTTGGTCCAGCTCGGGCTCCTGATGCTGCTGCTGCAGAGGAGGAAGGCAGCAGCCCCAGGCAGGAAATCCTTCATGCTGCAGAAAGCACCTCCTGCCTCCTCAGGAGAAGGCTTTGAAAATAGGGCTGAGGCAGCAGCAAAGGGAAGATGCCCTTTAAATGCTACTGAGAACTAGAGAAGTGAAAGGCTTTGAAAAGAAGTCCCTTTTCTCATGTTCAACTTTATTTCTAAATGCGTAAAATACGAAAATATGCACTTGGACTTTTCTGTTGTAAGACTGTGCTGAAGAACATGTCTATTAAAACACCAGAACAGTGAAAACAGCTGGAAAAATTGTCATGTCTTGGGTATAACAAACTGAGGAGACCTGGCCATGGCGGGGGGGGTGGGGGGGGGAGGGAGGGGGGAGGGGAGCAGAGGAGCAGAAAGACCATCCCATCCCCAGAGGTTTCCTCACAGCAAGCATCCTTCCAGGGCTGAGGATAAGGAGCTGTATGCATGCAATGAGACACTGAGCCAGTGAAGCATTCCCTTTTCGAAATACCAAGAGTTCTGGTGAGAGCTGATCCTATAATACTTGTCATCTGCCAGCTTCCCCACACAGTGTAACATCTTCCCAACTCAGTTGCTGGTGTCCTGGAGCATTACACCTCAATTGGCATCAGAAATTAAAATTTTAAATGCAGCAAAATGAGCCCACTTATGCTAGACCATGACACATGCAGCTAGGGAGGATGCTTTCCAAGAGGAGCAAAGTGAACCAGCTCACCCAACCAGATGAGGACAGGTTGTAGCAGGACCACAAAGGTATTTTGGATGCTTGAGTGCTTTCAGCGCTCATGTGTCTCACTTGAGATTACTCTTAACACCCTTTACCATTATTGCAGTAACAGGAACTAGAGATTTCTTGAGTCCCTGTGGTATGTTTTTGTCACAGGATGACACAAATGACTGATAGTAACCCAAATGAATACTGCACAGATCAGAAAGTTCACTGTCACCTCAGAGTCACTCACAATTACAGCACATCCCAGAACCAAGAAAATCTCAACGCCCCCCCCCCCCACACACACCCCTGACCCTGTTGTCCTCTCCTGATGTGCTCCTGTTCTGCAGCAGAGCCTCACTCTAGGCTGTGCACATCTTATTTTGGTGACCTTGCCTAACCTACACCTCCAGGCACCCTTTTCAGGACTGTATGGAGTAACACAACTCCTCAGTTTGTATTTTTGACTATTACTGGAAAATGCTCTCTGGGAGTACAGCCTAAGTACTGATCATGAATATTGCTGAGCTTCAGAAGAGCAAGTCTTCAGTTGCCTGATGTGGTCCAGGAGAGGTAGGGATGATTTTCTGTAAAGCTTAGAGACACATCCTTCAGAAAAAAAAAAAAAAAATATATATATATATGTGTGCGTGTGTGTGTGTGTTGGTCTTCATCTAAATGTCTTGGATCCCCCTTAGGCCACAGGTTAACTTGCCAATCTTGAAAAGGCTTCTTCTAAAAGGAAATTCTCCATCCTGCATTTGCATGAGTAAGGGGTTTCTCCATGCTATCAAATTTGCTGGCCATTTCAGTGTGACTGCAAAACTTGAAATGCCAGTGCAAAGAAGGTGCATTGACCAAATTTTGCAGAAAAATGGAAAAACACAAAAAATGTTAGGGTTTCTTCAGATCACTTTTGCATTTACTTTGTGTCAGTGTGCAAAAGGGGAAGGGGAAAAAGTGCAAATGGAGGGCACGTGTTCAACAAGCCAGGAAGCTCCCCTGTGACTGCAGGGATGTTTTTTTCCAATCCATGCTGCAGTCCTTGCAGATGCCCATTCCCTGACCTCACTCTTCTCTGGGTATCACAGAGGTGATGCTGGGGAGCAGCTCTGGAGGGCTGGCAGGGTGGGAGCATAGGCAGTGAGAAGGGATGAAATAATTTTGCATTTCCTGTTATTCTGCAGTCTTGAGGGTACTCCTATTTTCCTGCAGTGAACTGGTGATGGAAATTAAATGACTGTGCCAGCTACTGGGGGAAGAGCTGTGGGGGTAACCACTGCAGTGCAAGGAAGATTTTTGCCTGCATGTCAGTGGTGCAGAATCCTCTGTTGCATCACTTCTGGAGGAAGCAAGCCGTGAAATCCTACAGTATTGTACAGACACCAACATGTACACCACTGTGGGGATGCAGAACTTGTTTCCATCTCCTGTGCTTCCAGCAAGGTGCAATCTAGGGGGCTCATGCTGCAAAGTTTCAGGGGAGAAAGATAGTTGATGCTGTCCTTCTGCCCACCACCCTTTGTCTTTAACCTTAATGTCTGTGAATCCTGTTCTTGGACATCTAAGTGTTTGCACATACAAAGAAAAAAGCCTGGTTGACCATGGGTGGTGAGGCACCTGAATGGCAGGAGCAGCATTGCAGGACTGGCATTAAGGAATCAGTTAAACGTTTTCCTTTATTCACTGTCTTTGCTTTATAATTTGCGGAATGTGTCATGGCCCACATGAAAGAACATTTGTTTCTTGCACATGCAGTGTTACCAGACTGTTCTTGCAAAAAAAAAAAAAAAAATGTATCTTGCAGATTGCAAATACTAACACATATTAAAATAGTAAACCCTACCTGAAAAAGATCAGTGGCTAAACAGAATTGTCTTTTGTGTTTTGTTGGTTCTTCTCTAGGAATTAACCACAGTATGTGTGGGGATACTGCAAGGGTAGACTCTTACAGTGAATTAAATTGCTAGAATAAAAGATAATAAGATAATCTGCTCTCAGCCTCTTTTTCCCAGGGAGAGGGGGAAGAGGGAGAGAGAGAGAGGAGGTAGAGAAGAGGCAGCTGGAGGGATGATCAGTTGTGTAAAACTGCCTGGGACAGAAGAAAAAAGCATAGGCTGAAAGAATCAATGACAGGACAAGGAAGTTCCTCAGGTTCTGGGATTGTGCAATTACATTGCATACAGTATCTTTATTATAAAACTTCAAATAGGGTCATATCTTGTAGGGAGAAATAGACCAGAGCCAAAAACTTCAGAACATCATTGCATTTATCTATCAATATTTGTGTGTGTGTGTGTGTATATATATATATATGTATACACATATATATTCACACACACACATATTTAATATATATATACACATATATATATGATTATATTTTATACGTACACATATATTATATACATGTATATGCATGGTTAACCATTCACATATATATCATTCAAGTTACCAAGCTCGAACAGCAGTAGGGAATGTCTCAAGAAGCTCATACTAGTGCATCACTTGTTTAAAGTGTTCAGAAAGTCTGTCTGGGTTTTAGGCAACTCTGAAGTCTCTGGCCACTCACTCCAGTCTGTGCCATCTGCTTTAGATACCACCTGAGTTACAGGCTCTTGGTGTATTTTCCCGTTTGTCTTCTCTCCATCCTGTTGCAGGCTTTCAGCAGAACAACCACCCCTCAGCTCATGGGTCAGGGCTCTGCTGAGAGCAACCACCTCCTTGGCCACCTCCAGCAGATCTCCAGGAAGTTTTTACATATGACCTTTACCACTCTCTCAGCTTACATTCGGTGTTTTCCACTCTTCAGTCTCTTTTTCCTGGTAACTATTTCTCCACTCATACCCAGGGCACTCATTCATTTCCATCAGTTTTTTTTTTTTTCTTAAGACTCCCACAGTGTCATTTCTCAGCTGTGACTTTTAAACCCTTCCAGCCCAGTAGCTGCAGGTCCTGGTAGCAAAGAACTTAGGCAGATAGGGAGGCAGGGTCATACCTAGATATTCTTCCGTCTTCATGTTAACAAAACCCAGGCATAAAGTTAATTTATTTTTTGCTTGACTAACTGATTGCTTACTAAGCACTTTCTGGGCTGGGAACATTGTTTAGATATCAGGTAGAAGCCAGACCCTGGAGTGATTCCTTAAATGTGGGGACCGTTTCCCTCCCAAAAGCGTGTTCCCCCTCCTGTGTTGAGCCCAGTCCCTACCAACAGAGCAAATCCACTCTGCTTTAATTCCCGGTGCCGTTACCATTGTCTATTCACATTATTAGCGTGCAAACCACTTTCCTTGGAGGGGAGTTAGTTGTTTTAATGGACACATCTGGCATCTTCCCTACACACAGATGATGCAGCCAGCTCTGAGAGCAGTCCAGGACTAACTGCCTCCCCCAGGGGGGCAGCTCACTGAGGAGGCACTAAGAATTAAATAAGCAATCCAGAAATAAGTATTATGCCTTTGTTTTATCAAGATCAGGAGTATTTAGGTGTGACCTTGACTCCCTGTCTGCAAAGACAGACTGCTTCCTCCTTGTACTTCGATGCACAATTTCATGATTTCATTAGAGATATTTGAGGACCATGTGTCCTGTGCTGGAGGTGCTGGGTGCACCTTTCTGTACTGCTGGGGCAGTGCAGAGTCTGCTGGTAATTTTGGCCTCCTTTTCACAAAGAAGGTAGAGCAGGAAGTGAACTCCAAAGGGAACCAAGGTACAAGTAAGCTTAAACAGATGCTTCCACTTTTCTGGTACATCCTGTCCTAAAAGGTTCCCTGAACAGTGCGTCTCCGTGCTACTCTGAGAAGGAGGCACGAATCTATGTTAAAGGATTCAGCTGGCGGGCAGAGGAGTGGCTGATAAATTTCCCAATGTTAATTTCAGTGTTTGAAGTTCTCATTCACATTTGCTAATAACAGAGAAGTATTTCAGAAGGATTGCATCCATGAAGATACCTGCTCAGAATGGTATTACAGCATATCATGGAGCAAGGTGCACTGCAGCTTGCTCTAGGATTGCATGATTTCCTAGTCACACTTTGGTAATGGGCCACTGCACCTTAACCTCCTACACTAAGGCAACAAGAAGACTTATTAACTGAATCACTGGGAGGACTTCTCAACTTCAGGTCATGCATGAAGTATGGGAGCTTTTGGCTTGCAGCTCTACAAGACACTACCAACAAAAGATGACTGCGAGGACACCATGTGCACAGAGGAGTGCCTGTCCAGTTTGTGCCTGTGGAACACACTGTAGTCGTTGCAGATCAAGAGAAAACGTGCATATTTGCCAAAAGCCTCGCAGAGATACTTCTTGAACTTCTCACCCACGAAGGCGTAGATGATGGGATTGAGGCAACAGTGGACGAAGGAGAGCGCCTCAGCCAGCTCCAGGGCTAGGTCGAGCCTTTGGCTTGCCTGGCAGTCGTCGATGATGTGCATGTTCCTCATGGAGTCCAGGAAGAGCACGACATTGATAGGGGTCCAGAAAAGGAAGAACACAATGACGACAATGAAAACCAGCTTCATTGCTTTGTACCTGTTGCGAGTGTGACACCGCCGCAGGTTTTTCAAGATGTTGTGGTAGCAGAAAATGAGGATGCCCACCGGGATCAGCCACCCCAGGACATTGACTTCAAAATTACTGAAAATCTTCCAGCCGTTGTTGCTACCAGGATAGCGAGGCAGGCACACGGTCCTGTTGCTGTCTTCCATTTCCCGGAAGAAAATGAGGTCTGGCGCTGATGCTAAAATGGCGACTGCCCAAAGGGCCAGGCTTGCGATGACCCCGTGGGCGGACGTGCGCACCCGCAGAGCATACACAGACCGCACAATGGCCAAGTACCTGTCGATGCTCATGATGGTTATGAAGAAGGAGCTGCTGTAGAAACCAATGAAGTAAGCTGAGCTGACAATTTTACACATGACATTGCCAAAAGACCACTGGCTCACCAGGGAGTACTGAACCAAGAAGGGGAGGGAGAAGACAAAGAGGAGGTCAGAGATGGCAAGGTTCAGCAGATAGACGTCAGTCATGGCCCTGACTTTTTTGAAGGCCATTAGGACCCAAACGACCAAAGCATTTCCCACAAGGCCGGTCACAAACAACACGGTGTACAGCACTGGAAAAAAAATCAGTGCAAATGCTGGAATAGTTTCAAGTTCACAGTCAATGTCCAGTTCAGAGTAGAGGAAGATGTCATCATAGGATGCAGAGGAGTTAACTCTTGATTGATAATCCACCTGTTCAAGGACATTGAAGCTCATGAGGCCCTAATCCCAAATTATACTCTTAGTAAATATACTTGGCAGAGTTCATCTCACACCAAACCCACAAGGAAAAATCAGGTGCGCCTTGGCCAGGTCAGAGGATGCAAATGAGGAAGGAACATATGTGACCAGTCCTGCCCTGCAGGGATGAGGCTCTTGCACCAGAGGGGCAAGGGCAGAAATGCTGCGGTAAACCAGAGGGGGGTACCAGCATCCCCCCACAGCTCCTTGGGATTAACCAGCCCTGTGCCCACCCCATGCCACTGAGCAGGTGGGGTGAGAGACCCAGGGAGCATCACCAAGCCAGCAACCAAATGGGTACAGCTGGGATGCTGAGAGCCTCCAGTAGAGGTTTTGGGGCTCAATTCTGTATTTTGTTAAGGCCTTTGCATGGCTAATGGTGATGGCTGGGTGCCGATGGCTTCAAAGCCCCCACAGCCACAACTACCATGGCCAGCCAAGCACAGCAGAGCGGTGAGGGCACATCCCCAGCACAGGGACCCCCCTGGACACTCCTAGGGCCAGCCCTGACCCAGGGGACAGTCGGTCCTGGCACATGCAGCCTTCTCAGTGGGAGACGCTTTCACACACGCTGCTTTCAGGGAACTGTGACCACAGTGATTCCTTCCACACCCTCACTGTCCCCACCAGCACGGCCTCTCCCAGTAGCAAAGCCCCACACATCCCAGTCACAAACCTGGGCCCCTGAGGCATGCCCCTGGGCTCAGCTCGCAGGGCGGCAGCCAGGGAGCAACTCACCAGCGAGTCCTCCAGGTCTCCTCCAGACAGCAGACTCCCCAGGCTGTTGTCCATAATCCAACACTGCATGAAAGAATGCCAGGAAAATTTCTTTATATCTAAAATAAATCTGAGAGGTGAATATATCTTCATACATATATACTGGCAGTACTTTGCTTACTTTGCCAAGCCACTGGCAAAGTCTACACCCTAACAGCCAGCAGTCTCAAACTGCCTCTTCCTCTGTGTGACAGATGTTACATTAAAGGTGTGTAAAACCACAAGCCAATGAGTTCAATGTCTTTAGTTCACACATACAGAAACGGAAATGTTTAACTTATCTTCTGGATGATCATTCTGCCATTTCACAGGAATAGGAACGTCAATGTAAGAGATCTGCAATTTGTTCCACGCATATGTGAGGTGCCCCGTCTCACCAGCAGCTCCTGTGCCACAGCCCCACATCATCATGGGAGGAGAGGAGAAGCAGCACTGCTGCTCCTGCACACCAAGAACTTTTGGTGAAGATGTATATTGGAGATGGCCCAACACTGCTGATAGCCAATGATGGTGAAGGACACCATGTTTGCCTGGATGGTTTTCCTTGGAAGGGCCCTCTGTCCACCCTGCACCCACCACAGAAATAGTCAAGTTGAGATCATCTCACACTTCCTTCTCAAAACACCCATTCTGCAGGATGCTCTCAGAGACCAGCAATTCAGTAAAGCCCTGAACAAGATTGGATTTCCACCAACTCTGCAAGATATCTGCTGGGGACCCATCCTGACCCAACACGGCTTGTTGGGATGTGCCATGGAAGTCTGATGTGCTTTGCAGCTGATCTAATTGTTCAGATCATGGTTGTCAGTGTAATGTTGGTGTGAACAATTGTCTCACCCACAAAAAACAAAAGTGATAAATCTCTGAGCACAAGCACCTAGAAAATCTGCAAATATTTCACAGCTGCCTTTTGTTAGCCAGGGTGGGCAGTGTCACATTAGATGAAAGTATTGTGTGTGAGCCAAGCTGTAGGTATATGATAGTCTGCCTGACAGCCACGGCCTCCTGGGTGTGGTATTACTCTTGTAATAACTGAAGACAGAACATTTCTCATAGCAGTGACTGGTAGTGTTGAAGTGTTATCTCCATTACTGATTTTCAGGTTTAACACATCCATCAGTGCTGGTGGCACAGAAGGTACCCAAGAATCATGCAATGTATAAAAAGAGGTGACAACCAACTACATGAATTTGGCTGCTCTGGCAGCTCTGTACATCTCATCTCCTAAATGTAGATGGCAGGCTGCCCAACCACAAGAAACAAGCAGCTCCCAGAAGAACTGAGACTTCAGTGGAACTGTGAAGTGCACAGGTATCTCCCAATGCAGAAGAAAAGAGAAGTTCACAGGCAGGAGCTGGGAGTAAAGGTGACACCTCAGGTACTCACACTATATGTCTTGCTCAGGGGATGCATCTCATTGAGTCTGGGCAACACAGGAGCAGGTTTTCTGTGGTGTTTAAACTGAGGCAGGTGCTGGCTGTCCTGCAGGAACCTGTCCCAGTGTGGAAAAAAGCTGCTCAGAGACCCCAGGTCATGCAGACAGGGGGCCTTTGACTGTGAGTTCTCATTTCCTGCCTCAAGAGCCTGAAAAGGCTTTCTTAACTTGTAACCACAACTTTGGCAGCATCAGCAAAAATGTCTGTACATAACCCCCTGCTTGGGGCTCATGGGCAGAGTTTCCCAAATCTTTTGGAGTAGAGCTGCTGAAATGCTGCCGCTCATGCACGCTCTCTGGTACACAGGTGGAGTGAGGCGGCGGGGAACAAAGGGGAGCGAGGGGGCAATGGAAATCAGTGCTTGGCTCGGAAAAGAGCTGCAGCAGATCAAGCAGGTGCTTGATCACCAGCAGCACGTGCTGGTGAGCACAGGGACAGGTAGAGGGAAAGGACACGGCCATGGCTGAGCAGCTACCAACAGGAATCTGTAGGGGCTGTGGTTTGTTCAGCATCAGCCTGTGTGGCCTCCTTGAGTCTCTGTCCATGCTCACTGTAAGGCAGACACATTTATTCTCCCCTTCCTCACAGCATCTACTTCCACGCCAGTGCTGTGCTTCTCTGACCATCTCTTAACATCCTCAGATGTGGGCACTGGGGTATATCCTTCTCAGCTTCCCTGCTCACTGTGGGGTCACCTGAGTAACCAGCCCCCATGCCTGTGTGCAGCACCCATTTGAGATTTTTCTCCTCTCTACTTTCAAGGAATCCTAGAATCAGGATTTTTGAGTTTGGAAGGGTCCTCTGGAAGTCACCTGGTATAACCCCACTGCTCAAGCAAGGACACCTCATGTGGGTTGCCAAGGACCACACTGAGGAGGCTTTTGAAGATCTCCATGGAGGAGACTCCATAACCTCTCTCAGCAGCCTGTGCCAGTGCTCAGTTATTCACTAGCCCTCTTCTGTAATGGTATTCTTCTCCAAATCTTGTCCATAATACCAAATATTCAGCATTAGGGTGACAGGGGCAAGAGAGATGGGGCAGGGCTCTTTCTGGATCTCAGTAAGAAAGGTCAGACAACAAATGGCTTAATAAAGGAGCTGTTTTAATAAGGCAGAATAAAAAGAAGAATATAGGTAGCGAACAAATCTTACTTCCCTTTCAGTTCTGGGAATCCTGCATGTGTTCAGCATTAGATGGACACTAGATGGATTTTTCCATAACACACTGCACAGATCCCATCTGCCATCATTCAAGCTTTACGTGACTTGCTTGCAAGAAAACACCTCTATTCATCATTTCTATCAGCAAACAGAAAGGATTTTCTCACAGAAACTTCTTGCTGCACTTTTTGACAAAGGCAAGGCCACATGGTTGGTGTAATCACTGGTACCAAGTGGGAGCTGCCCACAGGTTCCTCTGCTACTATGAGCTGGGGCCGCACTGGACAAGCCTGAGCCCACAAAGGGCCACTGCTGTCTGGGTCACTGGCTCCTTGGTGTGGAGTGGTCTCCTGGTCAGCAGCACTGCAGCCCTCATGGCATGGTGTGCACAGGGATCCAGACACATGTCATGGTCCATCTCCCTGGCCATGGCCAGACCAACTGCATCTGTGTCACCCCAGGGTGATGCTCATCAAAAAGCCACGCAGACCCACCACAGAGGAGAGATGTCGACTCCTCAGTCCCAGACCCAAGGGCTCTGGCAGGAGGTGGTTTTGCAGGCACGCTGGCACTGGAGATGATCTTGCTGGGGGTCTCCGTTCCCACCTGCCTCAAAGCAGTACCTAGCTCTGCAGGGACACTCCTGTCCTGCAGCAGGATCAGCAGCTTCACCTTCCAGTTCCTGTCTAACACTGGAAATTCTGAAACCGGGGAAATCTGGGGCCATGACAGCACTGTGGTGCAAGGTCCTGGGGCAGGAAGTCCCATGGGTGCTGGCAGAGCCATCCTGTAGCTTAAACCAGCGGGGCCCGGGTACCCCCAGCTGCAGACACTCCTGAGCAGGGGCCAGTCCAGACCTAGACCATGCTGGTAATTTCTGCTTCTGACCTTTGTAATGAGGAAGGATAAATGTCTCCCACCAGTGACTGGAAAGCCACCAGGCAGAGTGGTCTTGCATCTCTGCAGGGAAGTGACATGAAGGAACAAAGCTCCCTCTGCTGGGTTTTTCTTCACAGGCAAGGCACAGAAATCATCACCGCAGAGATGTGTGTGACCAGTGGTGCTGGTTCACCTCCTTGTTCATCATGAAGCTTATTTAAGAGAGCAAAACTCTTCCAGCTCCACAGCAAGCCAGGGACTGGGAGATTGTGGTTACTGCCAGGGTTTCAGTCTGGAAAAGTTCTTTCTTGGGATGTGACCCATTTGGCCACTACAACTGCAGTCTCTGGTTTGCGTCAGGAAGCAACACAGATGTACTTTGTGGCTACACCCATGGACAGGGAGGAAGAGAAGCCAGACACACCACCCTCAGCTCCACACAAAAGCTCCACACAAAAACATTTCAAATACATCGTTTGGGTTTGTCAGCCATAAGGCTGATAACAGAGTTGTTAAGCTCTAAGCGATCAGTTAAACATATTGTTTATGTTGTTATTGTATTGTACTGTGTTGTATTGTTGTTGTATTGTTATGTATTGTATATTTATTGTGTCTTCAAAGCAAAAGCCAAGCCAGGTGCAAACTGCTGTGGTGAAAGTATGAACTAATTCCTAAGAACAAGACATCCCTGTAAGTGCCCTGATGATACAAGCTCAGCACAACAGAAAGACACCAAAGGAAATCACCCAAAGGATCCTTTCAAAACAATGCATATCTCCAAGCCATCCTCCTTATATATCTGTTGATTAATTATGCATGATACGTGTGATCCCATAACAAATTCAGGATGCCATAGGTTAGTAGCTGAACATAGTTTTCTTTCACTCCAGTCTGGTACTCCCCCAAAAAGAGCACAATAGGGCAATGTGGAGAAGAGGTTCTCTCTGAATTTATTTACTATGTAAATTTTGTCCAGCACTAGTCTTCCTGCCCCTGACCACATTTCCAGCCTGAAACTTTGCACCATATCACTTACAACCCCATGCTAAAGAAACATTTCTCATCCGTTCAACACCTCCATTGCTTTTCTGCTTCTTTTCCCCAGGCCACCCACCCATCAATGCTCCAGTGCAGCAGGAAGGGCTGCACCTTGTCGCCAGGCCTTTTGCAGTGGCATGCAGGGGAGAAAAGGAGCCAGGATGTGTCAAGAGGAAGCCAGGAATTCATATGATTGGGGAAGTGGAGCTGGAGAGGTCTGGCAACTGAAGAGGAGCATGAAGGTTGAGCTTTGTACCACCTGCAAGCCACCTGGGGGCATCTCCTGAGCCTTTGAGGGTCTTTGGATGATTCAGGAAAGCTGGAAGCTGTTTGGAGCCTCCACAGCGTAGACTATGGGCTGCACGTTGGCACGGGACTCCCAGGTTCATCTGAAAGACATTCAGAGCTGCACAGCCCGAACCACCCTGGGGCACACCACCGCAATCAGCTGGCGATACGCAGGGGCTGCAGGCTGAAAGCCAACAGCCTTTGGCCACGTCTCCTCCTGCTTTGTGGAAAAGGAACAGCTGGTTCTGCAGCCACCTTCAGCTTCTCAACTTCTTGAAAGCCTTTGGCTCCCAAGAGCTGAGGCTCATGTTGGTGTCCCGCTGCTTGGGTGCTCCAGTGGTGGGGGATTATGGTGTCTTCAGGTGCCACCAGAACAGGACGTCCAGCGGGAGGGAGTGGGGGGGGGGGGGGAGAAATGAAAGCAACGCTTCGTAATCGCTCAATTTTCCAGCACCCGTGCCTTGCAGAGCCCACTGGGCCGAATATTTTGCTGCAGGGAAGGTTTAGGTTGGAAATGGGGAGAAATTTCTTAGGAAGAGTAGTCAGGCATTGGAACAGGTTGCCCACGGAGGTGGTGGCGTCACTGTCCCTGGGGGTGTTCAAGGAAAGGTTGGATGTGGTGCTTAGGGACACGGTTCAGTGGGTGATATTGGTGTAGGGGGTAACAATTCTGTGAGTCTTTGATTGCTGCAGCACGTTGGCTGGGTACCAGAAAGCCAGGAAATGGGGCCAAAACCAGATCCCAGCCACCGACTTAAACACATGCCCCGTGCTTTTCACATTTCCGCATTTTTGCACGAAGGCCGGCCGCATAGCGCGCACGCACTCATGCAGGTCACATGTCACGACAAGAGCGCACCCAGGCAGGCACATCACGTGTCACGACAAGCGCGCCCCCGCAGCACGGCGCCCCCTCCGCCCGGCACGCCAGAGGTTAACGGCCGCGCAGCCGCACTTGCCGGGCCGCGCGCCCCCCGCCTTGGCTGGGATTGGCCCGCGGCGGGGGTGCGCCTGGTGCGTCACTCTTGCCCGTCGCGCTCACTGGTTGCGGAGTGGCCCTGGAATGCCGGGGCGAGAGGCAGAGGTAATGACGCGCGTCCGGCCCGGCTCGGTCCGGTGCGTTGGGTTCGCTCGCGAAGCTAAGGAGGGGCCCCGCGCGGCTCCCCGTGGATGGGAGTCTGGCGGGGACTTCGCGTCGCGACATGGCCCCTGCTGCAATTCGATCTTGACAGGAAGTTAACCGGCCGCCTCCCCTCCTCCTCCAGATGCATCCCGTCCTGAAGGCCTTCGTCTGCGGCTCCATCAGCGGGACCTGCTCCACGCTTCTCTTTCAGCCCCTCGACCTGCTGAAGACCCGCCTGCAGATCCTGCAGCCCCCCGCGGGCGGGTAAGGGGCCCGGGGGGGCGGGGGGCCGGGAGGTGGGGGCCGTGCCCTAGCCTGGCCGGGGCTTGGTGCTCGGGGGTGCCCTTCAGGGACTGAGGGTCCTTCTGGGATAGGATGGGGTCTGGAAGGAGTGACCAAGAAGTCTGTAGGTCTGAGGTGCTGGAGTAATGCTTGGAGATACAAGTAAGGTGATGCGGCGTGCGTCTGCTGGAGGGCAGAAGTAGGTCCTCGCTGCAGTTCCTGTCTTGTCTTCCTTTCAGGTCCGGCCGTGTTGGGATGGTAACGCTGCTTTTTAGGGTGGTTCGTACTGAGAGTCTTCTGGGGCTCTGGAAAGGTGTCTCGCCAGTAAGTGGCTGTTTTAACCCTCATCTCAAAAATACATACATAAATAGACCTACCATTTATTAATAACCAAGGACCGGATTTAAGTGGCTAGCTCTTGTACAGTTTAAGTGAAATCATGTGATAGGTAGATAGTTAAATCTCATTTTAAGGAGTTAATGGTTAATGTTGTGAGTTCCACTGGTTTGGTCCTAGCAGCCATTGTTGATTTGCAAGGCTGAGCAGCTGAATGCTTGAATAACTTTGCAAACATGGTGTGGCGAGTGCACTAACCTCATTTTGCTTTGGAATACCTTGTTCCTAGAAAATTGCAGATGAGGAGTGTGTTAAATCCTGGCATCAGTTGAATCTCTTACCTCTCAGTGGCATTAATTACTTTTCTTTGTCTTCTTTTCTTAGCTTTAGTGATCTTGTAGTGATTTTTTTTTCATAAAGCTTCCTATCACATTTAATAGCTCCTGAAATGTTCTGTAGTACATTTTGTCTTGTGTGCTTTTTCTGTCTTACTTTGCTACTGTTTCTTTGCAGTCTTTTGCAAGATGCATTCCTGGGGTTGGGATTTACTTCAGCACTTTGTACACAATGAAGCAAAATCTTCTAGTGGACCGTTCACCCACAGCCCTGGAGTCTGTCTTTCTGGGTGCCACTGCACGTGCAATATCAGGGATTTGCATGTTGCCAGTAACTATAGTGAAGACCCGGTATGAGGTTAGTATGACTTTAATTGATTCCTTGTTAATAATATCACACCCCTTCCTCATGATGACAAAGAAATTCTTGTATCTGGAGAAGGTTGCTGGTTACCTTCTTGAAAGACTCTTTTAAAGGTAGAGGCGGGTGGAATGAAGTTTTTGCCTTGGGCTATCCTCTCTACTGCCATCTTAGGTATTACATGAAGCACGTAGCATTGTTGGTTTGAACATGGTTACCTCAGGCTGAGAGCAGAGCTCCTTAGCCTGTTCCTGGCATGTGAATGACAGAATTTTATTTGCCTCTGCAGAGTGGAAGGTTTGGCTATAGGAGTGTATACGGAGCTCTGAAGAATATTTATCAGACAGAAGGGGCTCGTGGCATGTTCAGTGGGATCACCGCAACGCTGCTGCGGGATGCACCATTCTCTGGGATTTACCTGATGTTCTACACACAGACCAAAAAACTCACACCTCAGGGTAAGGCTGAACTTTGGAGGCTGTAACAGAAGATACTACCTTTCTTGCATCTTGCCCTACGATTCCCTGCTCTGCCTATTGCACTCAACCTGAGCAGCTAAATTAGTCTCTTGTAGGACTTCAGGTGAGATGTTTGCCTTTTACTTAAAGAGGACTGTAGACCTATAGCTCAGGTCAGTGTAGAAATGGAAATTGACCCCAAATTAATTGATTGTGAAGACTGATGCTTAATATAAGTAAATGATGCATAAGTTAGGTTAGTGAAGAACTGAGAGGATGTGTTCAGCAGTGTTTTATCCTGTTGGTTGTCTTGTATACTGATTAGTTCCCACTAAACTGGGGTTTCTCTGGTGTTAGAACTGGCTGGGACAAGACTTACACATCTTTTCCTTATCTGAGCTCCAATTAAATTCAGTTCCTCAGCAGTGAGCTCTTTGTGCAGTGTTATCTTTAACTTGTTGCTACTTTTCCTTCCAAGGTCTTCTCTGCCCTGCGTGGATTTTGTCTTCTCTTGGACTCTGCCATTGATACCATCGTTCAGTAGCTTTTCAGCTTGTCATGCAACGTAGCCTGTTTTGTATCTGACTGAGTTGCCTTTGCTCTGCTGCAGACCAGCTGGATCCAGTGCTCATGCCCTTGATGAATTTTGGCTGTGGGATCTTTGCGGGAATCTTGGCTTCACTGGCAACACAGCCTGCTGATGTCATCAAAACACACATGCAGCTGTCCCCTGAAAAGTACTGCAGGACGAGCCAGGCCATTGCCTTCATCTACAAGGTGAGATGAATCCCTTGTAGCTAGTGCAATTGCAGCCTCGCTTCTCACTTACTTGCCCGAAGCACAGCCATGCTAAGAAAGTTGTTGCCTTTTAAAGTAGGTGAACAAATGTGACTGCTCATTGAGTTCTTACAATCAGGCTAATTAGCATGAGCATTTTCAGAAGATGAGATAGAACATGCTGCAGGAGACTGAGGCTGAATTTTTTGTCACTGGCTTATGGGCTGCTCAGGAAAATAACTGGAGAAGTAATGTTTTTGATGGCTTGAAAGCAGTCAAAGGCTTCAGTCCGTTATTCCTTGGTTTTCCTTCTAATTAGTGAGGCCATTACTGCTATCAGATTTTTTTTTGCTCTTCTTGGACAGATTACAAGGCTGTGAACTTGCTCACTGATTATTCTTGCCATTTCCCAGTCCATTATCTTTTTTTTCACAAAATTACAGAAAATGGGGAATTGGAGAGCAAGCTTAGAGCACAAAGGTGGGCGTATTGCAGCAAGCATCTCTCCACAGAAACTTGCTTCATGTTTCCAACTACTGAATGATTTCACTTAAGTTCTGCCTTTCATACCTTGATTCTTACACTGGTAGTGATGGAAAGCACTTGGATTATTTCATTTTATCTCTGTATGTAAGCTTGGTGGAGCTGTGCTTGCAGCTGCTGTCACCTCTGGCTTATCAGTGCAGGCACATCTGTAGTTACCACACTGAGACAAAGGGTTTCTTTAGTATGTGGCATGAAATGGCAATTTCATATATAAGCCAGTGAAAAAACAATTCTTTTCCCTTAAAAGAGAAATAAAATATTAAAAGACACTAAAAGAGAAATAAATATTCAGTCCGTATCCAAGGAACGGGATGGAGATGTACTCAAAATCCACCTTCCCCTTCCTGCCCTCAGAAGGCAGCTTTACTCTGTTCCCATATTGAACTCTAATCCTAAACAGGAATATGTTTTTTTTTTTTTTTTTGTACGTGGTTCCTTTCCTTGTATCAGATTTTTTTTTCTTCTTCAGTACTTATAAACTTCAGTTTTAAGTCTTAAATGATTTTTGTAAATATGAATGGTCTCTAAACTAGGACAAGTCACTTTCCTCAAGTGGCTTGAAATTGTTACTCCCTCATCTTCTCTCTTTAAGGCTTGAGTGTGGGTTTCCCTATTGTTTGTCATCCTAACACACCCTTCCCCTTCCTTCTTCATCAGTAGCCGTGCAAGTGCACAGTGTTATGGGTTCTTCCTAAAGGTTGAATGCAATTTAAGCCTGGATCTTTCAGAGGCTGATCTGGATCAGAGCTGAAATACATCCTGGGCTGTTCCATGTAATAAATGATGAGAAGTTAAAACACTGGAGGCAGATGGTAACGGATTGCTGTTTATCTCCTGTTGCAGGACTTTGGGCTGGTCGGCTTTTTCCGAGGTGGAGTGCCCCGTGCCCTCAGGCGTACTTTGATGGCAGCAATGGCATGGACTGTATATGAACAGATGATGGAAAAAATGGGCTTGAAATCTTGACTGACTTGCACTAAAACTGACCAGCTTCACTCCTTTTCCTGCTTGCTGTGATCAGCTGGCACTGGGAAGTTCCCAGTTGCACAGAGGAATAAGTCTTACTCAGTTGGGAGGAAGAAAGTCCTTCTGAGACAGAGGATTAGGCCTTTTGGCAAGTAGGGGAAGGAAGAGTTGAATCTTTGCATCATTTGATCAATGCATTCCAGAAGGACTGTACTTGCAGACTTCCTTGGGAAATGGCAGGGTTTCCGCAGCCTGGTGTCTGTGCTGAGAGAAGGCTATTTTAAAGATTGCTCTGTGCTCACCACCTTAATGCAACGAGAAATTGCTGAACAGAAGTGTTTGAGGAGAAAACAGCAAGGACAATGCTGATTGCAGAACCTGCCAGCCTGTTCCTTGCTGGTGTGGCCAGTAAGGCCACTGTGATCCACCATCTGCTGTAGATCCTCCTTCCTCGTATGCTTTGTTCTCACAGGGGAACACTGCAGACCCAGTCAGGAGGCTGGATTTGTCTCTTGAGGTTTACAATGCAGGAGTGGGTGGAAGAGAATGAAGTGCTGAAGGAAAGCTCTGTCATCATTTTTGTACTGTGCTTGATAGCAGAGAAGGTAACTCAAGCCTCCTAGCTGTGTCATATGCCACTGTGTAACCGAGTATCTTAACACTTCAAATGTGCTTCTACGGCTACAGCAGCATTTGCACTAGAATTAAGAAGCATAAGATGCTTCAAAGCAGAAGTAGAGAGCGTGCTAGTTGCTACCAAAATTCTACTCATTCCCTGAAAAACACTTTTCCTGATGATCTGATTACATCAGGAATACTCAAATTTTTTTTATCCAGTTGTACTAGAGACTTATTTGCTTCCTATTATTTGTTTGATCCCTGATCTACATTCTGTGTGAGCTGGTCCTTAGATGTAGCTTTTAGGATCATGGCTTCTAGTGCATAAATGTATAATGGAAGCAGATACAGATACTGACACTTAAGATTTCTCTCAGAAGCCGTTACTGATTGCATGTGGAATATCTTTAGTTTGGGAGAGAAAAGGCTGTTCTTTTCTGCAAGCTTTCTCCAAAGTTTGAGGTGTCTGAGTGTTTGGTAGGGAACTTTAATTCTATTTATGTTCCACACAAACTCTGGGTGGGTTCTGAGATGATTGTTTTCTCTTAGCAGGTTCATCTATTCATGTTTCAGTATTCCTGAGTTTAAGCTTGGAGATCAAATACACTTTTTTTCATCAACTGTGCCTCTTTCCTCATTCCTACTCCAGACCTAATAGCATGTGCTTTCCAATCTTGGGTACAGCCTGCTCCCCTCTTCACTTGTACCTCTGTGGGCTGGCTGAATTGGGACTCTTGCAGCTTTGCTGGTGTTGTCACAAAGCTAGGCATGGAAGTATGTGTCCTGTTCTGTAGTGTACCTTGCAGAAAACATAGCATTGGTTTTTATTAAATATCTAGTGGTATTAAAATTCACTTTAAAAACAGAGTAGGTGTCTCTAAATATGAAGATGTGGCACACTTTAGCTGTATGAACTGGTTTGACCTGTTGTTCTTAATACTTAAAATGCAACTTGCATAATCAGCGCCTGCTCTGGCAGTCTCCTGACCACAAGAACAGAAGGGATGTGGGTTGTAAAAGATGTTCTTCAACAGATTCCAGCTGCAAGAAGCTTTGATGATTGACGTGAAAGTGAAGGCGTAGAAAAGCTTAAGGGACAAGCTGGCAGATTGTCAGGTGAGTGGCTGGATCACTTGCCAAATCCTGAATAAGAGCAGTTCCCCTTTTTGCAGCCCCTCTTACCCTCTTACTTGAACTTACAAACGCACGTGGAACAGTGGTAACTGCACATGTTGCTGTTTGTTACCCTGAGTACTGCTGACAGAGCTGGAGAACCAAGTCTAGATTACTGACCTGGCAGAGTTTTCTATTCTGCTATGCATGGGGTCAAAGCCTGAATTTATTTGGGGTTTCTCAATCTGGTGCGTGAGGTAGATGTGTTGTTCACCTTGGGTTGTGGCAGTCAAGGGCTGCACATGGTGTTGCCTGCAAGATGCTTCACAAATATTTTAGTTGCTGATTAAGCAATTGCAAAGTAGTATGCAGCTTGTGCAGATAGAAGCTTAATGAGGCATGTGGGCAAAGAGTGCCAGGTGATAAATCTTGTATTAAGTAATGTCCTCATCAGAAATCTGAAATGCAGGACTGCTTTGGTGGCTTTCATGCCCTCTATTCCTGCCTGGTCACGTAACAAAGGAGGAACTAGAGAATCTATTCAGACCTGCTGGTGTCTTAAAATCTACTGCCCTAAAGCAGTATTAGCTTTTTCTTTTGGAAGGCTCTTCTATTCCCTTCACTTCATAGAGAATGAGGAAGCTCTTAGTTGTTGCAGTAGAGTGAAAAGGTGTATGTCTTTCACTTGTGAACTAGTTGGGGCTCTTTGGACTTTTACAAATAGAGAATCTAAACTGCACTGTGCTTCATCAACCCTTAGTGCTGCAAATCCAAAGACTTCTCTCACACAAGCTGGGAATAGTGAGTTTTGTGGTACAGGTTTGTTTGTTTTTATTTCTTTTGTCACTTCCCTTACATATAGGGGAAGGGAAAGCTTGAAGTTCTTTCTACTTCACAATCTGAAAGCTGTATCAGGCAGATACAAGACTTTCTCAGCTCACTTTATCATCTTTCACCCTTTTCCTTTTTCAAAAAAAAAGACATTGTTTCTAAACTGATGAGTTGAAGTTACTTTTCAATAGTTATGGTGAGTGTTTAGCTATGTTTCTGGTGAGGTTGTATGCTTCTAATAAACAACAAATGGTCACTGTACAACCTAAACACAAAAACCAGAGACAGTCCCAGAGGCAGGTACTGAATCACCTACCTCCATCACCCCAACAATTCAGCACTAACAATCCCATTAGATAATCATTTACAAAATCTAAGCTAAGATGGCTTTGGAGAAGGTGGTGTGATGAAGTGTGAGCCTTTTTCTATTATGGCAGGATCACAGTCAGATCCCTCTCTGGGTGACCTCAGTTGCTGGCAATGCACTCTTAGTGAGTGTGCATTGGCTCTGTTTGCCCCTGCAACTGTGGTATAAGAATGCAACTGGCTAACACGTTGAGGCAGTCAGTATTTAACTGACTTGTAAAGACACAAGAGAAATAGCCTGGTTATTTATTTGTTTCATGTTATTGCTGTTCTGCCTGTGGTGGTCATATCTTTTTTTCTCTTGCACTGTTTAAAACAGAACTGGAGCTTTTGAACATTTTATAGGTTTGAGTGTTTTGAGTGTATGTCTACATAAAATGTTTGTGATAAAGTCTATATTTCTATTAAAAGCTGTGGTTGCCAGAATTATCAATTTCATCCCCTCTATTTCTTCAAAAAAAACCAACCCACTAACAACAACAAAACAAAACAAAAACAACAACAACAAAAACGTAAAAAGCAAAGGGATGGGATGGAGAAAAAGCCTAATAAAGCAAAAGAAGTTTCCCAAGAGAACAGAATTGTTGGGTGAGTTCAGATTAATATGGGGCCATGTGTATTCCCTTTCTCTAGGGCACAATAAACAGACTGTGCTAATGCAAGCTGAATTTGCATTACTTAAATGGAAAAAAATACACAGCAGTGGGGACTCGTCTTCCTCACAGCTTCCTCTGCGTGCCTGTTGTGTGTTAAGGCTGATAGGAAGTGAATCTCACTAGCAGATGTTGAAATATCAGCCTTTAGGACAGTGGTGTTTTGAGTACTCTGAGTAGAAACTAACTTTTTAATCTCCTGCAAACCAGCTCTTTGCTAATCAGGCAGTCTGATCTCAATGGAGGACCAAAACTGTGCTTGTGACTTCATTTTCACTGTGAGGCATAGTGCAAGGGCATACTTGATTGCTGATCTCTTACCAAAGCATGGCCCTGGGATGGATGCAGTAGTGGGCAGGCTGCACCGACTCTTGCATGCAGGGCTCCCCAGAGCTTCTGCTGCCTTGGAGACCTACATCCAGTGTAGAGGCATTTCTGTTCACTCTGCTGCCAGCTGCTGCAGCTGTGAGGAGAGATAAGGGACAAGCTCCCTAACCATGTGGAGGGTGGGAAAGATAGAAGAGGAACCGTTAAAGTCACTATTCTTGTAATAGAATATTGACCTATGGTTCTGCCTTCTGCTTAAGAAACAGGTAAAATAAAAGGTTAACAAGGAGACCTCTGCAACTTTTGTAGAACTGGAAATAAGGATTTGCTGAAGTCTGTTTCCCCAAACCATTAAAGAAATAACAAACCTTTGAAATACAAGCGAAGATGGAATTTACAAAGATGATACTGCTCTGGGTTTAGTAGATGACAGTTGTAACTTCAGTAAAGATCATTCAACTGTGAAACCATTTTTCTCTCCTGAAACTGCAAACTTCAAGGGAAAACTGCATCTTTAGAAAAATAACCCTACCTCCACTACTGAGTGGGCCAAGTACTAAACTCAGAGCTCCCCGGAGCTTTCAGCACGTGAAGAAACTGTAGCTGCTTCCAGAGGCAGTTTCCATATGAGTAGTAGCACTATGTGCAGTGACAGCCTTACAAAAGATTAACATTTTTTTGAATAAAGGCAAATGTGGGACCACCTCTGGCAAAGGTGAACAAAAGAAAGCCATGCAGTCACAGTAGAACTGTTCTTTCCTTGGGATCGGGCCTGCAGGAGATGCAGCAGACTGCACAGGGCTCTGCCCCCAACATAAGGGATCACCAACAAGTACGTACATCATCTTATCCAAACTTTTAAAAGAAAAAAAAGCCACATACTACGGAGTAACTTTTAAGTGTGCTGAAAATACATTCCACGGTGTTTGGAGAACCAGACTGCTGTCTCCGGTATTAGATACTGTGGTTATCAACTGTATTCCTGAGAAATGTGCATAGTGTGCATGTCTATAAAGTTGCAAATTAACCAACAGGCTATGCTGTATCTCTGGCTGAGGGCCACCATGCTGCAGCAAAGCTAGCAGACAGGATCATGTAGTAGATTCTCACCCACTGTGGTGTCATGTCCCATTCGCTTGACTAAACTTGTACCGGGAGCAACCTGTAGTTCACCTGCTGGGCTGTACACTGGACAGGCTGCTAAGCCGGCACATATTAATGTCAGCTAAGCCTGCTACTGTATGGTTTTGTGCACCTTTGCTGGAGGAGGATAAGCAAAACCAAGAAGTAGTAATAAGGTGTGGTCACAGAAACAAATCTGAAGTGAGAGTAATGAAGATAATATATTGCTTCAAATAAGAACAACTTTTAGAAAAACACTTCCAGAGCCACCCTGACCTTGGTGGCCTTCCACCAGCTGCTTCCGCTCCCTGCTGCAACAGCCCAAGGGAAGCAAGGGCCTCCCCTTCCTTCTCCCTGGGGGCTCAGTACAGAAAACATGCTCCGAGGACAGGGGGAACAACATGAGATGGAAACGGTCTCACACAACATCTGAAAGATATCATATCTGTTATTGACTATGGGAAGACTGTAAGCTGGCCAACCTGCAGGATTTCCCTCTTCATCACCCTGCCTCAGCTGCAGGGTGCTGATGGGGCAGGGCTGAAGCACTGTAAAGCCACATCCTCGTGGCACACTGTTCCTGCCTCTTTGCCAGGGGGATCCCAGGCGCAGTGTTGCAAAACTCTATCCTCTTCACTGAAGGTTAATCGGTTCCACTTATCGATTTGATGATGACTGGGACAGTGTGGGACAGGGAAGATGGGCTTACACGACACCTGTAACTCAGGAACTCTGTTACAGGTTGCAGGGAAGCCTTGCATAGGCCAGGTAAGTTAATGCCTTCACTTCGCATTTCCTCACTCTGCCTCAGCTGCCTTCTGGCAGGGGACTGGAGCCCTTTCAAGGCACAGGGCCAAGGCTGAGGCACCAGAGAAGCCCTAGTCCTCTTGGTAGTGCTCCCACTTCTCTTTGTTGGGGGAATCCCAAACACAACATTGACGCATATAGCTTCGCAGGAGGTGGCTGCGTATCTGTGTTCTCCTTTTTGTCTTCTGGAGGATCCAACTCCATGGACTCCACACCATTCCCTGCATGACACCCACAGGCATGTCCCATGGCAAAGATACTGCCCAAAGGTCTTTCTTACTGAGCCTCTCTCATGTTCTGTCCAGATGCAGCAGTCGATCCACTCTTCACAGGACCTCTTTGGGCAGCAGGAGATGTCTTCACGGCAGCTCAGTGGCTTTCCCACCACTGGGGGGCCTGTTACAGCCCCCTTGCTCACAGACCTCCCCTGGCAAGGGCTGCTGCTTTCTTTCACAGCCTGGGCTGGCTGTTGGGGAGATGGTCTTTCTGTGGCATTGTAGCCACCCCAGGAACCTCCTTGAAGTTCTTGATGCACCACTCAAAGGCTGGTAGTAACTCTGTGATGCTTCCCTACACCTGCCTACTCCAAGATTCCTTGCTGCTGCAGGATGACCGTAGGCTGAAAGCCACTTTCTGTGGGTTCACTCCCACATGCCATTTTGCTTGCTAGACAGAAAGGCTGCTCCTTGTGCCCAGGGACCGCTCTCAGTGTTCCTTCATGCATCCTGGACTCCATAACAGGGGTCCTACAAAGGGCTTTCTCCAAGATGTCACTGCCTTGCTGTTACTGACTGGATGATCCAAAACAGCCCCAGACGCAGAACCGTAGAGTGATTCTGTGAATTGCACGGGACCCACATGGATCATCGAGTCCAACACCTGGCTCAGCACAGGATTACCTAAAAGTCAAACCATATGTCTGAGAACATTGTCCAAACTGTTCTTGAACTCTGGCAGGCTTAGTGCCATGACCACTTACTTTCCTAGGGAACCTGTTCCAGTGCTTGAACACCCTCTTAGTGAAGAGCCTTCTCCTAACATCTCATCTGAATTTCCCCTGACACAGCTTTGTGCCATTCCCTCAGGTCCTATCTCTTGCCCTCTAGACCCTTCATCAACTTTGTTTCCCTCCGTTGTGTGGGAAAGGAATTTGCAGGGAGCTTTGTGCTGTTTCACATGTCCCTGAGTTAGAGATAATGAGGAAAACAGCGGTAGAACCAAAAACTTGAGCAAGGTCGAGATAAAGTAGATTGGCTACAGTGGTAAAGATGAGCTTTGGGCAGTGGCCAATTGCTGGCTGGCTCAAGGCACGTTTGAGGGTCTCTAACCAATTGTAAGACAGATTCGGGCGCGTGGACAGCGTGTGGGGCTACGGGGAAAGTACATGTAGTGGTGAAAAATGGCAATAAAGGTCCTGCTGTTGAAGAGCCATCAGGAGCCCGTGTCATGCGTGCTTTCAATTGGTGACCCCGACGTGATCAGGGAGGAGCAGCGCTGCACGAGAGTCTGAACGGAACCCAGCAGAACGGATCAAGCTCGCAGCTGGACTGCAGCTTCAACCCTGGAACATCACCTGAAGGACAGGTGAGCGGCTGGGCATTAATCATGGGAGCTAGCCTTTCAGCAGAGGAAGCGGCTATAGTGAAAATACTAAAGCAACTCCTAATAGAAAGGGGAGTAAAATATGATCCGATCCGTTTAAGATAAAGCTATTATTGAAAATTTTGCGAAAACAAGGGTTCCCCTCAATGGCTTCTACAGTATTTGATGTAAAAACTTGGGACCAAGCGGGGGAAAAAATATGGGAAGCAGCGTCCTGTGGGGATACTAATGCTGCTGAGGTGATGACTACGTGGCGGCTGGTGACAGAGACTTTTAAGAGCGTGGCAGGCAGAAAAGAAAGTACAGAACGCCGCTGCCCAGGCAATAAAAGCAGCCGAACTGAGATCAGAGCCTGCAAGGTCACCAAAGCGGTGCAATTTGATAGACCTGGGGGATGACAAGGAAGAGGGCCACGGACCGCCGCCGCAGAGCCCCTCCCCGCTGACCCCCCCGGCTTCCGCCTTGCCTGCCCCCGATAATGCCTCTCTGGGAGCCCGAGCTTTCGACCCGCGGGAACGATGGGAGCTGGTGCGCCGGGAAGCGCTAAAAGACGGGGAGCCGGTGGGAATGGCTTTCCCGGTGCAGGTGCGACCCAACAGTCCAAATGAATATAATGCCTTCCAATGGGACCTAATTAAAGAGTTGAGAAAGACTGGGACTACATATGGATTACATGCACCATTTACTCAGTCATTGTTAGAAAACGTTATGACCGGTCACTTGCTGGTGCCGTACGATTGCCGTCAGATAGCCGCGATGATTTTAACGCCAACACAAAAATTACTGTGGGAGCAAAAATGGAAAGAAGGGTGCGAATTGGCCGCCCTGCGTAACCTGGACCGGCAGCCCGGCGACCCCCTACTGGGAGCCGGGATCCCACAGTTGATGGGGACTGAGCCGTTATTCGATCCGAGATTGCAGGCTAGGCTCAACGATGCCGTCCTGCGGCAGTCCGCGTCTCTGGCCTTCCAGGCTATGTTGAAGTTGCCTGAAGTTGGAAAAGCCGAGCCATCATTTACCAGCATTAGGCAACAAGTTACCGAGCCTTATATGCAATTCATTGATAGATTGCGAGACGCTTTGGACAAACAAATTGACAACCGCGAGGCCAAAGAGGCCCTTATACTAAAACTGGCAGTGGAAAATGCAAACACAGACTGTAAGAAAATACTTCAAGCCCTGCCTGCTAATACTACATTGGTACAAATGATAGAGGCTTGCAATCGAGTTGGATCCATAGAACATCACACTGCCGCTTTGGCCGGAGCTTTTGCTACTGCGCTTAAAACTGGGTGTAAACAGCGTTTTCGCTGTCGAGCCACGGGGCATTTTGCCACTGAACGCCCACAGGGAGGAGCGGGGGGGGGGGACGCGGTAACCCTGCTCCTCCCACTATTTGCCCACGCTGCGGCACGGGATGGCACTGGGCTAGCCAGTGCCGTTCGACGCATAATGCAGAAGGACGACCTTTACAACCGTGGCAGGGAAACGGGAAGCGGAGCGCCGGGCGCGGCCGCGCGACGACACAAGTGCCCCGGCCCTCCGTCGTGGGCGGGCCGTCCTCGCGGAAGTCACCGCCCTGGGCGATGATGACTACCGGGCTGCGACCGCAGCCGCCCACTGCTTCAGCAATCCCACCCACTACGTCAGGGTGGATTCCCTCACAGCCAAAATGCGAGGAAGCGCCGGATTGGATGTCTCCGCAGTAACGAGCTGCACCCTTTGGGACACTCGGGTCCGCAAAATACCTCTAAACGTAAAGGGTCCGATAGGGAAGGGATGCGGCGCCCTCTTGCTAGGGCGGTGTAGCACCACGCTAACGGGTCTTTTTGTACTGCCTGAAGTCATTGACGCTGATTATGAAGGCATAACACAAGCAATGGCATGGACTCCCTCCCCTCCGATGCTCATACCCAAGGGGACTACAGTTGCACAGTTAATACTATTTAAAGCCATAGTTCCACAAGCAGAGACACGTGACCGACACGACGCGGAGTTTGGATCAACGGGACCCCCATCAGCTTTTTGGGCCTTGGCCATCACCATCAAGAGACCTATGCTGACCCTAACACTTCATCACCCAAAGGCCGACCCCTTGAGCGCGCAAATAACTGTATTAATGGGTACCGGGGCAGATGTTACAGTAATTGCTCTTCACGATTGCCCCAAAGGTTGGCCTTTAGATTCCACCACAAAAGGCCTTGTGGGAGTCAGTGGTGTCTCCAGTGCTTTTCAGAGCCGGTATATGCTTACCATTAAGACTCATGAAGGCTCGCTCTATAACGTCCGGCCGTATGCTGTCCTCATACCTGTCAGTCTCCTGGGGAGGGATGTGATGGGACAGGGCGAGTTCACCTTGAGCTTTCTGGAAAATTTTCGATAGCGGCCATTGACGAATGACCGCGCATGGGACTCACCTGGAGAACTGATAATCCTGTGTGGGTGAATCAATGGCCGCTTCCTGTGGAAAAGGTCGCTGCTCTCCATGAGCTTGTCCAAGAACAGTTACATTTGGGACACATTACCCCCACAATCAGGCCCTGGAATTCACCTGTGTTTGTTATTAAAAAGAAAAGTGGGAAATGGCGATTACTTCACGATTTACATCAAATAAACAATGCAGTGGAAGACATGGGAGCTCCCCAGCCCGGATTACCTTCTCCTGCTATGGTCCCTCAAAATTGGAATATTGTGATTATCGATTTAAAAGACTGCTTCTTTACTATTCCGCTTCACCCTGCTGATGCTCCTCGATTTGCGTTCTCGGTCCCAAAAATCAATAAGACCGAACCAATGGATAGGTATTATTGGACTGTGCTGCCCCAAGGGATGAAAAATTTCCCAACAATTTGCCAAACATACGTAGCAGGAGCGCTACGCCCCGTACGCAAATGATTCCCGCACGTATACATCTATCATTATATGGACAACATATTGCTCTCCAGCCCGACAGAAAACTTAACGCAAGAAGTACTGCCTGTTCTATGGCAGGAGTTACAGACATGGGGATTACAAATCGTGCCAGAAAAAATTCAAATGGAGGCGCCTTGGAAATATTTAGGCTGGAAGATACTGCAGCAAAGTATTCAACCCCAAAATGTAGCCATCACAACGTAAATTCGCACGCTCAATGATGTCCAGAAGCTTATAGGCAATATAAATTGGATAAGGACGCAATGCGGAATTGACAACCATACACTAGCACCCCTGTTCGAGTTGATAAAAGGGGACACTGATATTAATGCGCCCCGCCGGCTGACTAATGAAGCCAGGGCGGCACTAAACCGTATAGAGGAGACGATCTCTGCCCAAGAATGCCAGCGGCGAGCAGAAATTTTACCCATTCAGCTCTACATATGCAACCAGAATCCACAACCTTTAGCTATTATTGCACAATGGGACTCCAACGCAACAGACCCGTTGCTGCTATTAGAATGGGTGTTTCTACCCCACCAACCGACAAAGACACTTGCCACCTGCATTGAAATGTTTTCAGATTTGATTAGGAAGGGTAGAGAACGAATTATAGAAATGGCCGGAGAAGAGCCAAAATCCATTATCATTCCGATAGTTAAAAACTATCTTGATTGGTGCCTCCAGAATAGCTTAGAGCTACAATCAGCCCTTTCGGGTTTCAATGGTCAACTTGATATACATCTCCCGTCTCACAAAATGCTTACCTTTTATAATAATGTACACGTGAGGACAAGCCGCTATATCGATGGCACCCAGTCCAAGGACAAACAGTATTCACAGACGGGTCAGGGAGAACGGGAAAAGCTGTAGTCATGTGGGAACAAGGAGGCCACTGGCAACATGTGATAGAAACAATACAGAGCTCCCCTCAGATAGTAGAATTACATGTGGTAGTAATGGCATTCAAGCAATGGGACCAGGTTCCACTAAATATTGTCTCTGATTCACATTATGCAGTAGGAGTGGCACAACGAATTGAAAGATCTCAGATCAAACACATCCAGAACAAGACGCTATTCTTAAAATTTAAAGAGTTATTATTTCTTGTAGAGCACCGTACCCACCTGTATTGCGTGATCCACATTAGAAGTCATACGACACTCCCGGGATTCTTTGCAGAAGGAAATGCCCGGGCCGATCAATTGACTAACATTGCATTGCAAGTCCCAGTGCCAAATACATTGTCCCAGGCTCGTTTATCACATCAATTCTTCCACCAGGCAGCAAAAGCATTGTCCAAACAGTTTGCCATCCCCATAGGAGGTGCTAAGCTCATAGTACAGACCTGCCCAGATTGTCAACAACGACCAGGCCCACCGACTACAGTTAATCCTAGGGGCCTCTCTTCTCTTCAGCTTTGGCAAACTGACGTTACTCACGTTCCCAAGTTCGGGAGGCTAAAATATGTTCACGTGTCTGTAGATTCTTTTCCGCACACACTCTGGGCCTCTGCGATGACGGGCGAAAGAAGCCGTCACATACAGTTGCATTTCTGTGCAGCCTCGCCACCCTCGCAATCCCTAAAGAAATAAAAACTGATAATGGCCTGGCTTGTGCAAGCCGCTCTATGCGACTTTTTCTCCATACCTGGGGTATCACTCACAAGACAGGCATCCCACACTCACCCACAGGACAAGCAATAGTAGAACGTGTTCACCGCACATTAAAGGACTTACTGGCAAAACAGAAAAAGGGGGAGACACAGGAGACCCCACAGAATAGATTGAACAAAGTGGTATATGTCACAAATCATTTGACACTACCTTTTCAATACGAAGAAATACCACCTATAATTAAGCATTTTAAATCAATGGAATCAGGCCTAACGTCCGTTCCAACAGGAAAAGCGATGGTTATGATGAGAAATCTGGATACTGGGGGGTGCGAAGGACCATATCCCTTAATAACCTGGGGGCGAGGGTACGCTTGTGTTTACACAGGGCAAGGACCATGATGGGTGCTGGCGCATGGTGTGCGACCATGGTTGGGACCATCATCCTCGTCTGCCTCTGCAGCTTTGGCACCTCCTGGGTCTCAATCCAGCCCAGACGAAACATCTGGGTCACCCTCGCCAACATGACCGGACAAAACCATATGTGTCTGTCTATGGCCAGCGCGAGAAATCCGTTCACAACCTGCCTGGTCGGGATTCCGCTGGAAGACAAGGATCTGACAAATTTGGTTAGCAGCACATCGACAGGGCCACACCTTGTGGGGGGGTGGAACCTCTCAGATACAGGAAATGCCTCCAGAGAGGCAATGAACAACTGGGATGGTTGGGTGGTCCAATTACCGATAGCCCTGTTGGAGTCTCAGGAGCTAGATATCTTGGGAAGTGTTAATGCGCTTGCCTGCTTAAAGTTCAATTATACTGGGAAAAATATCGCTGCGGTTAACATCACGACCAGCCTATCTGTGTACCGGAATGAATCTAAATGGTGCAATTATACCACCCCTAACATATCTAGGTCCTCAAACGCACCACTGGCCTTGCCAGCCGGGGTGTTCCTTACTTGCAGTGACCAGGCCTGGCAGGGTGTCCCCTCACATATTGCGGGAGGACTTTGCACCATGGGGCGTTTAACTTTGTTGACGCCTAATATGTCTATGATCTTGAATATCACGAAGCTCCATAGGCGGACGAGACAAGCGGTCAATCACTACCAGAAAGACTGCAAGGACAATCTTGATTTCTGGAAGGCTGATAAAGTTATCGTAGCCTCCTTCCTTACACCCGGTGTTGTGGCCGCCCAAGCTCTGACAACACTCAATAAATTAGGGTGCTGGCTTGCCAAACAAAACAACGCTAAGTCTGCTGCGCTAAGTGCGCTCTTGGCAGATACTGATTCTATTTGACACGCTACTTTGCAAAACAGGGCCGCTATTGACTTTTTGCTATTAGCCCAAGGCCATGGGTGTGAGGAATTTGAGGGTATGTGTTGTATGAACCTGAGCGATAACTCCCAGACAGTGTTTCAACAGCTGAAAAAGCTGAATGAACTATCCGACAAGCTAACAACAGGCTCACTGGGATTAGATTCGTGGTTAAAGGGGTTAGGAATAACTGGGTGGTTGATGGAGCTGATAAAAGGAGCACTTATCCCGCTTATCGCATTTGTTGCAATCCTAGCAGTCGTGCCATGCCTGTTGCAATGCCTGCAAAAAATGATTAGTCACTCAATACGCACAGTATGGCTAGTGGGAACAAAAAAAAGGGGGAATTGTGGGTGACCCGTTCGGTGATAATCTGGAGCTGGTTAATACAGCAGTGCACTAAAGGTCAGATGGGAGGAGGTTCCTGGATCTGGTGGAGCCAATGAAACGACCTATCTACGACATGTCTGGTGAGGAACCTGGCGGATAACAAAGACTGGACTGTCTACTTATCGCAAGCGCCCCTAGAGCCACAGGAATTAGATATCCTGAGATGTGTAACAGCAACAGCATGTGTAAGGTTTAATTGCTCAAAAAAAAAACAAAACACGCCACACCTGCTCCTTATTGCAATGCATCTCTTTGCTGTCATTATACAAATTATAAGAGCATCCTTCCTTGCGCCAGGAGCCGCTCTGCTCGGCTGTGGGATCAACTGTGGAATGGACGCCCCTAGGTGCACCCCGAGCATTTTTCCTTGGAGAGGTCTCCACTCTCGGCCACTCACCACGGGAGTAGACAAGGACCTCCTGAAGCCGCGGACAAATTATTTTAAGTGATATTTTCTTGTGGTATGCATGAGAAGTGCAAGAGGCCTCTTTGCATGATTGTGTGATTGTGCTGTGCGAGTGAGAAGCAGCATCGTTGCGAAGCAACATCCCTAGTGCTTAGTGGCTTGTTGACTGATGTAGATTCTAGTAGGCACGCTACTTTACAATCATAATTCTGCATGTGATTTTCACCCTGTTGCTTATTGTACCTTGCTTATTGCAGTGTCTGCGGCGATTGATAGAAAAATCTATAGAAAGCGTTTGGTTGATTGAAAATAAAAAGGGGGAATTGTGGGAAAGGAATTCGCAGGGAGCTTTGTGCTGTTTCACACGTCCCTGAGTTAGAGATAATGAGGAAAACAGCGGTAGAACCAAAAACTTGAGCAAGGTTGAGATAAAGTAAATTGGCTACAGTGGTAAAGATGAGCTTTGGGCAGTGGCCAATTGCTGGCTGGCTCAAGGCGCATGTCGGAGGGTCTCTAACCAACTGTAAGACAGATTCGGGCGCGTGGACAGCGCGTGGGGCTATGGGGAAAGTATATGTAGTGGTGAAAATTGGCAATAAAGGTCTCATGTTCAAGAGCCATCAGGAATCTGTGTCGTGCGTGCCTTCAGATGAGGGGATTGAGTGCACCCTCAGTAAGTTTGCAGACAACATCAAGTTAGGTGCGTGTGTCGATCTGCTCGAGGGTAGGAAGGCTCTGCAGGAGGATCTGGATAGGCTGGACCGATGGGCTGAGGCCAACTGTATGAAGTTCAACAAGGCCAAGTGCCAGGTCCTGCACCTGGGGCACAACAACCCCAAGCAGCGCTACAGGCTGGGAGATGAGTGGCTGGAAAGCTGCCTGGTAGAGAAGGACCTGGGAGTATTGGTTGATAGTCGGCTGAATATGAGCCAGCAGTGTGCTCAGGTGGCCAAGAAGGCCAACAGCATCCTGGTTTGTATAAGAAACAGTGTGGCCAGCAGGACTAGGGAAGTGATTGTCCCCCTGTACTCGGCTCTGGTGAGGCCACGCCTGGAGTACTGTGTTCAGTTTTGGGCCCCTCACTACAAGAAGGACATCAAGGTGCTCAGGCGAGTCCAGAGAAGGGCAACGAAGCTGGTGAGGGGTCTGGAGAACAAGTCTTACGAGGAGCGGCTGAGGGAGCTGGGGTTGTTCAGCCTGGAGAAGAGGAGGCTCAGGGGCGACCTTATCGCTCTCTATAGGTACCTTAAAGGAGGCTGTAGCAAGGTGGGGTTTGGTCTATTCTCCCACGTGCCTGGTGACAGGACGAGGGGGAATGGGCTGAAGTTGCACCAGGGGAGGTTTAGGTTGGATATTAGGAAGAACTTCTTTACTGAAAGGGTTGTTAGGCATTGGAATGGGCTGCCCAGGGAAGTGGTTGAGTCACCATCCCTGGAGGTCTTTAAAAGACGTTTAGATGTAGAGCTTAGCGATATGGTTTAGTGGAGGACTTGTTAGTGTTAGGTCAGAGGTTGGACTAGGTGATCTTGGAGGTCTCTTCCAACCTAGATGATTCTGTGATTCTGTAGGTCTTAGGCAGCACAATGGTATGTCAACGACCCCAAAGATAAGCGGGTAAAAGACTGTATACATAGATAAGGGAACCAGGAAGAACTGGCTTGACTGCAAGAAAGGAAGGGTCAGGAATTTAGCAGCAAGGAAGACTCCTGGCCTTCATCAGAAGCCCACCAGAGTATGCTGAACGACCACCCAAGGACTCCAGTACGCGTGCAAATTGGGGCAGGAACCTATGTTAATGATTCTTCAGAGACTTGGTGAATATGCTAGCGACTTACGGGAAATGAAATGAATATGTATTTGTCCCACTAATATAAGCACCCTGACAGTAACCCTTAGTGTGTGTGTGTTAGGCAGAGAGATCCCCCCCACACTTGGCGCTGTAATAAAGAATACCTGCTTAATAACTTTGATTATTGAGTTTTCACTGCATCACACAGGAAAAAGAGAAACACACACACACACCAAAAATAAAATAAAATAAAAGCCAACCAAAAATAGTAAAAAAATCCACAAAACCACTGCTAAAAAACAAACTGCAATACCAAATCACCAAAAGCCAACACAAAGTAAAAACACAGCAAAGAAAAACATAGCAAAGCCCCAGAAACCTCCAAGAAAAAAACACCTCCCCCAAAAAGACCATCCTACCCAACTCCCCAAAAACTATCCCATCAAATTCCCCAGCCCCTCCTCCAAAACACCCCCATAAAATCACCCCAACATCCCCTCTCTAAATTCCTTCCCAAAATACTCCTTCCCAAGAAACAACCCCCAACTTCCCCTCAGTTGTAGCATTAATAGGTTTGCTTTATGTAGTGGTGTTTCTGTCTTAGGTTAGATTTGTAACTGTGACAGTATAGTTGTCTATCAAGTAATGGCGCAAGAAAACAACACACCCCTTAAAAAACAACACTCCCCTTAAAAAAATAATAAAAAAAATAATTGAAACACAGAAAAACAAATAAAAGAAAACACAGACACCCTCATAAAAACACACACCCTACAAACAACAAAACATACACACAAAAAAAAAACCAATAAACACATACCCCAAACCCTGGCATCCAACATGACAAAAAAAAAACAAAAAAAAAAGAACAAAAAACAAGTAAAAAGAACACCACTCTAAAACCAACCCCCCAAAAACAAAAGCAATTTTGCAAACCAGGTGGCTAAAGGAAAGCCTTGGAAAGGATGCCAGCATTCACCCTTCTCTTAGAGCCAATATAGCATTTCAGCCCTGTCTTTCATACTGTGGTTGGCCGTGCTGCCAGACAAAATTCTTTCTGTGCTTGCAGTCAACAGGAAAAAAAAAAAAAGTAGATACCACCAAACAGGTTTGCTCATAAAGCCAACAGAGTGCTCCAAATAGCTCATGCACATAAGAAGAATACGCCTTCTTTTTTTTTTCTCTTTCAGTCAGTGCCAGAACATTGGGGCCTTGACGTCTCCAATGCAGAAACATCAGCTTTTCCCTGAAGAAGGAGAATAAGTTCCATCTAGTTCATCTTTTGCATTCCTGCTGCTGCCGTTTCATGTGGGCACCAGTGATGCAGCCAGGAGCAGTCTGAGGAGCATCATTACAGAGCCCTGGCAGCAGCAATAAAGGACTCAGGAGAGCAGGTGGCACTACAGAGATGTGGTGGGATAGTTCCCATGACTGTAGTGTTGGAATGGAAGGATGCAGCCTCTTTAGGGGGGACAGGTTGGGGAGATAAGGAGGGTGCGTTGCCCTGTATGTTACTGAAAAGCTGGAGTGCATGGAGCTTTGCCTGGGGACAGACGAGGAGCTGACAGAGAGCTTGTGGGTCTGGATTTAAGGCAGTGCAGAGACAGGTGACATTATAAGTCTGCTACAGGCCACCTGATCAGGAAGACCAAACAGATGAGGCCCTGTATAGACAGATAGAACCAGCCTCATGTTCACAAGCCCTGGTCCTCATGGGGGATTTCAATCACCCTGATATCTGTTGGAGGGACAGCATAGCTGGGCACAGGAAATCCAGAAAGTTCCTGGAATGCATTGATGATAAATTCCTTCTCCAAGTGATAGAGGAGCCAACAAAGAGAGGTACTATGCTGGACCTTGTTCTCACCAACAAGGAGAGGCTGGTAGGGAATGTGAAACTCAGGGATGATGGGTCAGTTTAGAGACAGATGATAAATATTCTGGGAAAATAAGACTACCAATAGTCAGGAAGATACATGCACCAAATAGGATGTGCTGATGGCAAGTACATGGATAAGAAAGTGGCTTTTCAGACTACCGTGTCCCACTGTAAACAACTGTTGTCCTTTGGATAGCCTGTGCTCACCTACAGCACAAACCCCACTGCAGAGGTGGGGAAGAATGGGCTGGTGATGGATAACAGAATTGCACCCAGCAGCTTACCAAGAAATGCTACCTCTCGCCCCATGATCCCTCCCATAAGGAAACTGGGCCTGTGTTTCAGCTCACTGTCAAAACAGCACACGTTGCACCCATGCACTGAGCACCACACCAGACATGAAACGAAGATGGGTATTACTAGAGGTTCCAGGTATCTTCCCCACCCAACATGCAATTTATTACCATTTTAATATCCATTTCAGCACCAATACAACCCTGCTGTGTACTGCAGTGTTGTCAACAAGCACTACCTACTCCTGCCAACGCCTACAATAATTTAAGTAACACATTGGAAAATTAAAGAGTCCAGCATATGCATGTATTTTCCAGCCCTGTTACTGTTTTAATTAGTTAATGTCATGCAAGGCACTGCAAACAGTGCCCATGCTGTGCACATACATTACAGCACCTGCATGAGGGAGCAGAGTTTGGCTTGCAGGAACAGAGACTCAGGATCAGGAGCATTTCCTTCACAGGCAAGGGGTGGAATGGCTTAGCTGAGTTAACCCTGAAAGGCATCCCAAAGCAATGTGCCGCACAGGGTTGCTCGCTGGCTGTGTTGGTAGCATACCGTCGCTGTGTGGTGACAGGGTTCTGCCACAGCAGCAGAGAACTGGCATCAGGAAAACCTTCGCCTTTGCACCATCCTCAACACTGACCCACGGACAGACAGTCACCTTGTGCAAAAGTGGTGGAAATATCTGTAAACCATCTCTGGGAAAGCCAAACATCTAGCACATTTCGTGCATCCACTTATGTCCTCACCAACAACAGTAACATGGAGGACCAGTAGCTTTAGAGCCCTTTTGCTGGCTGGGAAGAAAGTATTTCATTGTCAGGGAACAAGTCATTATGTGGCTATGCAATTTCACCATCACACCACTGATGCTAAAGCCAAGGAGCTTAGCTGAACCTGTTACCTGCCAAATGGCCAAAACAATCACTTTGCCAGGGGTTGCACCAAATGTACATCACCCACAGCACTATTCCAATCCAAAGTTCAGGAAGAAATTCAAATAGCCACCTGAAAATAGAGGGAGGTTGCACGTTGCAGGGAGAGCTTTGGGCCTTAGACAAAGCTCGTGTCTCGTTGTTGTGGCTCAAACCAGAAAACACAGCAAGACCTCGCAGCCACAGCCTGGTTTCCCTTGCTCCTGCCTGGGCATGGGCAGTGCCGATTTTCCCTCCTGTCCAGTTCCCTGCAGCCAGTGGGTCCCAAGTACCCCTGCCAGGACAACATCCTGTCCAGCTTGGGGCCAATTCACCTCTTCATTGTGGTTCACCTGCTGAACAGGTTCCCAGTTAACCTCCTTGGGTTAACTGGAAATTCCACAGAAAAGCCACCACCAAACCCCAAATACACAATGCAAAATACAACAAAAGTTTAGAGAAGACACTACAGAAAAACCACCAGCAACCCCCTGAAAAGTCCAATGAAAAAATCCCCATTAATAACTTAGGGAAAACCCAACAGAAAAGCCACCACCAAACCCCGCCCCCCCCCCCCCCCCCCAAAAAAAAAAAAAAAATCCAATGCAAAATCCAAAGGAAGAATTTAGGGAATTCCCTACAGAAAAAACTACCACCAAACCCTAAGAATCCAATGTAAAATCCAAGTGAATAACTTAGACAAAAGCCTACAGAAAAGCCACTACAAGTCCCCCAAATTCCACTGCAAAACCCAACAGAAAACCTTGGAAAAACCTGAACAGAAATGGCATCAATCTCCCCCAAATCCGTGTCAAAATCCACAGGAATAATTTAGGGAAAAACCTACAAAGAAGCCATGACCAAACCTCAAAATGTACAATGCCTATACCAAAAGAAATACTTAAAGAAAATGCTACAGGAAAGCCACCACCAACCTCCCCAAAAATCCAATGTAAAATCCCAGGGAAGAATTTAGGGAAAACCCTACAGAAAAGCCATCACCAAAATCCACAGTTCCATAGCCAAACCCAAGGGAAAATCTTGGAGAAAACCCTAGAATAAAGCCATCACCAAACCCCAAAAATCCAATTTAAAGTCCACAGGAATAATTGAGGAAAAATCCTACAAAAACGTTATCACCAAAACCCACAATGTCCAAAGCCAAATTCCAAGGGAAAATTTTGGAGAAAACACTTCACAAAATCCACTACCAAGCATCCAAAGTCCACTGCAAAAATCCAAAACTAAATCTGAGAGAAAACCCTACAGAAAAGCTACCACCAAACACCAAAATTCCAATGCAAAATCCATGGGAAAATCATAGGGGATAACCTGAAGAAAAAAAAAAAGCCAGTACCAAACCCCCCAAATGAACTGCAAAATCCAACAGAAAAATCTTAGGAAAAAAAAATAGTGAAAAGCCACTACAAAAGCCCCAAAATCCAAAGCAGGATCCAAGGGAAAAACTTTGTAAAATCCAAGGGAAAAACCTGAACAGAAAAGGCACCACCAATCCCCCAACAATCCATATCAAAATCCACAGGAATAATTTAGGGAAAAACCTACAAGGCCACCACCAAACCCCAAAATGTACAAAGCCAAAACCAAAAGAAATACAGTCTTCTCTAGGTACTGGAAGGCTGCTCTCATGTCTCCCCTGAACTTTCTCTTCTCTGGGCCGAACAACCCCAACTCCCTCAGCCTGTCCCCGTAGGAGAGGTGCTCCAGCCCCTTGATCACCTTCATGGCCCTTCTCTGGACTTGTTCCAATACATCCACGTCCTTTTTGTGCTGGGGGCCCCAGAGCTGAATGCAGTCCTCCAGATGGTCTCACAAGAGCAGAGTAGAGGGGCACAATCACCTCTCTCACCCTGCTGGCCACGCTTCTTTTGATGTAGCTCAGGACACGGTTGGCTTCCTGGGCTGCAAGCGCACAGTGCTGCTTCATGTTCATCTTCTCATCAGCAAACACCCCCAGGTCCTTCTCCTCAGGCCACTCTCAATACATTCTCTTCCCAGCCTGTGTTTGTGCTTGGGATTGTCCCAACCCAGCATGCAGGACATTGTACTTGGCCTTGTTGAACTTCATGGGGTTCACACAGGCCCACCTCTCAAGCTTGTCCAGGTCCCTCTGGATAGCATCCCTTCCCTCCAGTGTGTCAACCACACCACAACAGCTCGATGTCATCAGCAGACTTGCTGAGGGAGCACTTGATCCCACCATCCACGTCACCAATGTCACCCCCAGTAGTAACCCCTGGGGAACACCAGTCATTACTGATCTCCACTTGGACATTGAGCCATTGACTGCAACTCTTTAAGTGAGAAGAACTGTAGGACAGGTGCCATAGCTCCTAACCATAGCTACTATGTGAAATGTGGGAAGTGCAGCCCTCTCTGCCTCCTGTCCCAAGAGTCTAACTGGGCAGCACTGAGCTTTGTTCTAGCTGAGTGCAGAGCACAGCACTGTATGGGACTGCTGCAGGGAAAGTTAACTCCATCCCAGCCAGATCCAGTACAGTGACAAGTTCAGCTCAGGCTGCTAAGAAAGCATGAAAGCTACAGTTTACAGAATACACAGGTCAACTAAGGTCAACACTGCTATCAGAAGTTATTCACCAAACGTGCTGGTAGCTATACCCTGTCAGCAAAGCAAATAGGGTGAACTAAGGAGATTCACATCAAATACAAAAGGACTGTTTCCAACAAACTGATGGCACTACACAGGTAAGTTCACATTTTTTCCAATGTCCTCGGTACATGTTCAAGTGCATTTTCTGGAAAATACATTCTAAAGTGAAGTGCAGCTGGGTACCTAAGAACCAGAGACTTCCTGAAGATGCCAGCAACAAGGGCAAAAGCAAGGAAGTATAACAGCGACTGTCTGAAAAGGAGAAATTAGTCTGGGAAAGGTACGATTTTGAGAGACTAGGAAATACCATTCTCTATTTGCTGTCTCAGACGAAACACAGAAATTAACATCATCTCTTGGTTGCTCTAAAGAGGTAGTGTCCTATGCTCTCTTATGTCTCTTTTGATAGGAAAAGGACTACTAGTCTACTTAAAATGGAGCACTTCAGTCTCAGAACTTCCTGTGTTGCACAACTTTTTCTTTCCTTCAGGATTTCCTAACCCAGTTGAACCCTTGCTGCGGATGCCTGGCTGTCTCCAAATTCTGTGATGTGGATCATCTAAGCGAGATTTTGTTCTTTACTCATTTGGGCCCCCTCATGGGGTTTGGTCTCTTCTGAGATTGTTTTTTTTAATTAGACCCTTTGACGTCAGTTTGGCAGCCTATTTCTGGAATTGGTAACAGTAATTTTATGAAGTATATATACACACACATATATGTCCATAATCTGCCATAAGTATAGTCTTGATAAGTATAACATATCATAAGCATATTAACCATTACAGTATTGATATCTGCAATCCATAGGTATATTTACTGCTATAATGATATAGAGAAGTTTGTTGAATCTAGAGTACTAATGTAAATTTGCTGCTAGAATAGTGATTTTTTTTCCCTGGATCTAGTTGCCTTCCTACTTCTGGTAATCGCTGCTACTATTGATTAGCGCTATTCCGTCAATTTCCACAATATATATACACATATTTACTTGAGTAGGACTGGGGGGGGTTGGACAGGGTGCAGGTGCCACTGCTCAGGGTCTGGCTGAGCATCCATCAGTAGGTGGTGAGCAATTGCACTGCGCATCACTTGCTGTCTTCCCCATTCCATTTGTTCAAAGGCTTGCCACTGCTCATGACCCCATTTGAAATCCTTCTGGGTCACTTGATAGAGACAGCTTACAATCAGACTGACTCAAAATAAGCATTCTTCAAAAACCCACACACCTGAGAAAGATTGTTTCATTTTTGCTATCTGGCAGAGACATAGCTGTTAGCTTGTTCATCACATCCATTGGGATCTAAAGATGCCCATATTTTTTATTCCCCAAAACTGGATTTCCTGTCCAGATCCCCTGGTCTCACTCTGCTTAATGGCAAAACCAGCTTTTGGGAGAACTTAAGACTGTTTTCTTCCCTTCCTCAAAAACTTCTGATGCATTGCCCCACAGTGATGTCAACATAGTCCATGTGTTATGGCGCTTCACCCTGTTCCAGGGCAGTCTGCATCAAATGGTAGGGCTGTGTTTCAGGTGGACTGGACACCCCTCCAAGGGAAAGCAAATCATGGCCTGTGCTCTACTGCCCAAGGGATCAAGAAAATACACAGTAGCAGTATCAGTTGGGGTACACCACTTGGTTTCCTTTGACTCCAGTTCTTAATGAAGTTCTGGCATGTCTGACGCAGCAGCACTCAGCAGTGGTATGACTTAATTCAGGCCACAATAGTTCACTTTTAGTCTCCACTCAGCTGTTTGCTCACACCCCCACCACAGTGGGATGGGGGACAAAACTGAGAAGTTTAAGAACTCCTGGGTTGAGATAAGGACAGTTTAACAAGAAGGAAGAAAGAAAACAATTACGAAGAGTAAACAAAGCAAGTGATATACAATGCAATTGTTCATCACCTACTGACCAATGCCTAGTCAGTCCCCAAGCAAAAGCACACACACACACACCCCAACTCTACCAGTTCTATTGTTCAGCACAACACCATGCCATGGGACATCCTTCTGGCCAGTTTGGGTCATCTATCCTGAGTATGTCCCCTCCCAGTGAGGGTGCACCCTCACTGGCAGCACAGCATAAGAATCTGAAACATCCTTGACTTACCATAAGCCCTGCTCAGTATTATTTTTTTCATTCTAAATCCGAAACACCATACCAGCTACTATGAAGATAATTAACTCCATCCCAACCAAAACCAGGACAGAAGGACAATAGTGGCAGTGGTATGTAGCTGAACAGATCATTCTCACCTTCTTGAAGGTGGGTTTGATTCCTACTTTTTGAGAGTCATCATGAACTTTCCTGGATTGCCATGACCTTTCAAAAATGATACAGAACAGCTTTGCAGTCACACCAGCCATCTTCTCTGCTCTCACATGCCTCCTGTTTAGTCCTGGGAACTTGAGCTAAACACCCCTCTCCACCCCCTAAACTACATTCCTTTACCTTCCTGCCCCTCTGACAGGATCAAGGAGACCTGGGTCCTCAGGCTCTTCATCTTTGCTTCTTGAGTGCAGTAGACCCTCTTAGCACAAGAGACCTCCCCTGGCCACAGCCCTGCAGACCACAGGGTATCAGGTCAGGTTGGCAGATAGGTGCCTCCTCCCCTTCACCCCCCTGCCCCTCCCCCCGCCCCCCCCCCCCCCAAGGAGCCCCCAGTGCCTACCTTTTTCTTTTGCCTTCCTGCTGGAGACTCTTGGTTAAGGCTCAGGCATTTCCAGTTGTCTTCCTCAAGAAAGCAGCTCCCTCTTCTCCTGTTACCAGGGCACAATACCTGTTCTGCAATTGCAGATGCACAGGCACAAGCTTCTAGCTTTCCCCTTTACAGGAATCTCTACTCACCATTCCTCCATGTGCATTCTCTGGCCACCACTGCTTCTTTGTACCATGGGGCTTGGGCTTTCTTGCCTTTGCAAGGTCTTTGAGAAGACCATATTGCTCTCCTGTCATGTCGGATGCACCAGATTCTTGCCCCTTCCCACTGCCTGCACAGAGCCCTGACTTCATGAGAGTTGCACCCCACTATCCTCTCGCTCCCCAGCCCCTCTGCACCAGCTCCCTACCAGCCTCCACTCACCACCCAGCACACAGCCCAACAGCCCTCATCCTGTGAATCCAAGCTCCTTGATCTCTGCTCCCTCAGCTGCTTGACCAGGTCATTGCAGACACATCTCTGCAGACATCCTTGTGCATGCACATCCTTGTCACAGAAGCATTTGACCAGCAGCCTGGCCAGCTCACAGCTGTTAATAACACCTTCCAAATAAGTCTTGGGACACTAAATTAATAGTGCAGATAGAATTTGCACTCCTCCAGCTCCTCTGTTGAGGCTTCATCCAGCATTTGAAGATGTATTCCAAAGAACACACCTTGACCACGGACTATGATCCACACCACTCAGTATAGTATTCTACATTTCACACACCAACAGGGAGTAGAGGAAAAAGACGCACCAAGCAGCACTCACACAAAGCAGGATGTGTATTAAACCAAACTTTATTCTCACAGTTCAGTGGTTCTAAAGTTAAGACCACTCCGTGGCAGTCCCAACCCACTCCGTTGCCTGGGCAGTGGGAGCTGCTGACCAGTCCTCAGTGGCAGGCTGGGCACTCCAATCCTCTGCAAATGAAAGCGCAACAAAGTTCTCAGTGCACCCCTGCTTTTTCCACCCATTAAACCACATTACAGACTCTACCACTCTTTGTGCATGCAAGTGGAAGTACACATGGCAACTACCCAGTGCTCTTCTCATGACCCCAAAATAGTTTATCGTGGATTTCCAGGAACACTGAGCCAAGGCAGGCACCTGCATTAAGTCTGCCTTAAAAATATATACATTTAATGTCTAGAGACAGTGCTGGAAAACACTTGCATAGAGCCATCTGATGAGTACCAAGTTTTCACTACAAAATACTGGAGATGAGACTTGCTTAAGACAGGCAAATCAGCACACCACCACTGTGCACACCCCTGCAGCTAATCACACAATGAAGACTCATTTCTTGGACATCCCCACCCCCCGAACTGACCTGTGGGGAACTGCTGGATCGGCACAGATGGGACCTGCACTCCCTCAGACCAATCTGCAACCTCAGGCTGAGGAGGAGCAGTGAATTCAGGAGCTGGGGCCGTCCATTCAGTTTGGAACTCTTCCTTCGTAACAGCTTTCTCAGCAGCAGCCTGCTCCTCCTTCTCAATCTGCAATGGAAGGGCATAGCTGACATCTCCCAAAAACATCTCACCACCCACACTACCACTCAGCAGTCGGTAAGTACCAACTGACAGACAATTAACTACCACCTGAAGTGTCTAGTCCATTATATTGGCAAAGTCTGTCCTCAGTGGCACAGGACCACAGGCATGAGCACAAGCAGCACACCTCATACTGGCACAATGCCTTCCACAACTCTCCTACCTCCTCAGGATCCCTGTAGAAGTACAAGTCAGGCATGACTTCCCATGGGTGTTCACGGGAGATGGTGCCACGCATGCGCAGGACCTCCCGAGCCAGCATCCACCACATCAGACCCACTGAATGGGCTCCCTGAACAGGGTAAGAAAGTTACCTTAAGATCTGCTTCAAAGCTAAGCCTTTACAAGAGGAAAAGACTAGTTTGCAACCAAGATTCTTCCTGGCAAGAGAAAGGCATTGTTTGCTAATGCCTGACAGACCCATTACGTGCTTGGACTGAGGACATGGCAACTTTTCAAATTCACAGCACCATTTCCAGGTCTCTACGGCATTATCACAGCACTGCAGTCACCAACATCTAAATTAGCCTGATAATCAATTCTCCTGCCCAATGTCACATGTTATCAAACACATGTTATCCAAAAGACAGGGATTATGCTCATCATTTACACTAGTACAAAGAAGTGAAGAAACTTAAACAAATGAATCTAACACATATAATCAGATTTAGCTTACATTAGCTTTGGTTAATAACAATGTTTAAATAGGGATCAAAAAGTTTCCTAATTCCCTAAACTTCACCTTTCAGGTGGTTTCTGGCATGACAAAATTTCACATCAGGTTCACCATGAATTGACATGACTTTTGTTTCATATTAATGAACTGTGGCAAGAATGACTACCAAACTCTTCATTGGGCCAAAAAGACCCTCCGGCTGTCAGTAAGTCCTGCCAGGTTACTGTAGCACACGTCCTACACTTAAGAGCTCCTCAGCCAGAAGTTAGCCTCAGCTCCAAGCTCCAAATGTGTGCCGCTCACCTCCTCCCCCTGACCCACCTGCTGGCTTGCCAGAAACCTTAATTAGCTAATCACTTTGTGAACATTCCAGATACAACCCCAACCTTCCCCTGCAAAAAGGCATTCATCTTGCATCCCAGTGCATGTTTCATGTTTAGAGAAAGCAGCTTTCAATGCTTCAAATCAGTAACCTTATTGTTGCAGGGGATGGCAATATCCACATAGCGCAGTGGGGAGTCAGTGTTGCACAGCGCAATGGTGGGGATGTTGACGTAAGACGCCTCTGTCAGTGGCTGATGATCAGCCCGAGGGTCCGTAACAACCAGGAGTCGTGGCTCACGGAAAGCTGCCTGGATCTGATTCGTGAAGGTACCAGGGGTAAAGCGTCCAGCAATAGGAGTAGCCCCAGTGGCAGCAGCAAACTTCAGAACAGCACGCTGCAAAACAGACCACAAATGTGAAGCAGGATATTCAATTTCAAACAAACTTGTCCTGGTGTGCTGTCAGTTAACAGCAATTAACTTTTCAGTTCTTGTGCAACCAAGGCTCATGCACCAATTTAAAAGCAATAAAAGCACTTAAATACCTACAACACCACAAAAAGGAGTTAAGATCATATCCACCAGCAATGCATGAAGTCAATATACAGAACAAAAGCTTCCCCACCCTAATTTAGTTGCATGCTTTACTCCAAAATTAAGAGTCTCAAAATCAAATCATGGAAAGGGTAGATGCAAAATGGCTTTATAAAGCCATCTACACTAGAAAAGACCTTCAAGATCATGTAGTCCAGCCATCAGTCTGACCTACAAAGTTCCATAACTAGACCATGCCCCTGGTCACATTGTATTGTTCTTAATCCATAAGAAAAATCATTTTACATCCACTATTCCTACATCCATCTATTATCCAGCAGTGTAACTTCACTGACTACAGTGGAAGCTCACTAGTAAATATATGCAGACTAACCACATCTACTAAGACCACAGTTGCAGTCACCTGCAACAGCTTTCAGTTTCCCAGGCATCAGCCAGCAGGACATGTGGCAGGGCCTACTATTAAATCCCAATCATAGAGGGAGCTCCTCTCCTGACATTAGCAAAAACCCTGCCATCTGGCTTGCTGTAGCACACTTCCGACACTTGAGAGCTCATCGGCCAGAAGCTGACCTGAGCATCAAGCTTTAACAGTGTGCAGGTCAAGTAAATAGGAACTCGTGCTTTGCTTCTGTAAATCTGTTCATCATCTTCCCCTATATTCGTGGCACCACATGGATTACTCCAAAGAAAATAAGCTCACAGGTAAACTTCAGTACCAATTAGATTTATTCGAAGGGTGCAACACATCCCCTGCTATGAAAACAGTTTTTCTGCCAAAAATCTAAAGTGAGAAATTAAAAAATATATGTTACTATTTTCTGTTCAACAACAGAATTACTTCTTCTTTGAAAACCTTTCTATCACATGCTTTTTGTCCCCAAAAAGCCATGCTGATGACTCAAGGAATGAATGGTTGACTGGGGGTGTAGAGGTGACTATTAATACACCAGAAATCCAACAGGATATAATCAAAGGAAGATAAAAAAAACAAGTAATCAAACTCCTCACATCCTCCCCAAAACCTACGGGAACTGGGGACAGGGAGGAACCCTCCATGGAACTGTTCTACACTTCAAGCATAACACATGAAGAATGCTTCTGAAACAGTGTTGCTAGTGTCAAAGTTTGAAGTTTCAACTTTTAACATCAAGCTGCCACCGGCATGCCATGATGCATGGCAATAGAGTCCTGCTCCCAGGACTGAAGGCCTTATCACCAGCAAAGAATGCCCATACCTGTCCAGTATTCCTGGAAGAGATGACGCTCACATCAGCTGGGTTCTCAATAGCAACAATGGCACGGGCTGCCAGGAGAAGTTTTTCCCAGGTCCTCTTCAGATTGATGATGTAAATACCTATGGGTGACAAAAGGATTTAGAATAACCATCAAACAAGTTTCTAAGTCAAGATAGCACTCTTCTGCTAATAAATTTGTCATATGACTATTTACTTTAAAACTCTAGATAGTGGAAAGCAGTGCAAAGAAAAATCTTACCATATACATTTAAGGTAGCACACTCCAGCACCTACCAGTACAGACCAGGACCTGGCAAGAGTTGCAGCATTTTAACATGCTGCAGCTCAGCTTGCAACTGAGTCTTGTTAGCTCAGTGCTAACAAGACGCAAAGATTACTACTGCAACACTAAAATCATTTTGCTACCATAGTAAAGATCTAGCAGAAATGACCATAATTGAGTACTGAATCATTTACTGAGTTCTAAAATCAGTGCTTTGTTCTAATTCTTTGAGTAACATGACTTAACTACTAAGGATTACCATACTTTTAAGGCCATCAACTACCAGGAAGCTCGAGCACTGGCACTTGCCATGTTTCATCAGCTCTGCCCACCAAATCCCTGCAGCCACCCAGACCAGCTGCACCTAAAGCCTGCCTCCCACCCCAGGGCTCTACCATCGCTTTTCCTCTTGTAGATGTACTGCTCCATCTGAAAGTCAAGGTTAGTGCCTCCCAGGTGGGTCCCGGCAGCGAGGAATTTGAGGACATCCTCCTCCTTCATCTGCAAGACATCGAGACCTCCGGACATTGTGGGGTTTCCCTCGGGAAGCAACGATGGGGAACCTGCGGGCACAAGCACCGTTTCACGCACCGCACCGCACGCGCCCAGGCCGCCATCCTGGCCGCCATCTTGGCCGTCTACCCTCGGGCCCTCCCGGCGGGCCTCGACCTCTCCCGAGGGCCAGGCCCGGGGGGGGGGAAGGCACACAGAGAACCGCTGGACCTCACTGCCCCCCGGCCGCCCCCGACCCCCAGAACCGGGACTCACGCGGCCAACGCCGTGTAGAGGCTTCGGCGTGTGCCGAAAGAAAGAGAGAGACCTACCCGCGTGACGTCTATATATGGTCCCTGCGCCGGCCAATGGGGAGCACCGCGCCCTCAGGAAGGGCGGGGCTCCACCGGTTGCTAAGGAAGTAGGCGCCTAGCGACCGGGGGCGGCCTATTCATTGCATGGCGGGCAGGCTGCTTATGCTACCAGGAAACCGTGGGCAGAGGAGAGGGTCAGGGCAGTTAGCACTGCCCTTGAGAGCGCTTTTGCTGCTGCTTCCGCAGGGTTTTCATCGCTAAAGCAGGCTGATCAAAATCCTCACTCCAAAAAGGAGCAATGGGCCTTCTGATTTTACCACCTACCTTTTTTTTTTTTTTTTTTCTGAGGCAAAAGTATTCAGATAAATCACATGGTGTTGGCTTCATTGTATCAAGCTCCTTGGGTTTTCAATTTTGTCTTTAAGCATTTCCTTCCCTTTGATAAGCACTTGAGATTGTACTTGTTGTCATGTTACTTACCATGTCTGTTATCTTTATTTGGGACAGAAACTAAAAAGGAGTTGGTTCAATAGGCAGGGGAGAATTCTCAGTCAGGTTTTGCTTTAGCACGTCAGCTGGGTGCAGCTGGCTCTTCCCGCAGCACATTCCCCTGCCTCCCTTAAAGATGGACTGAACAGCACAGGGGATGAATGGCACCTTTGTTTCTGATGGAAGTTAAGCCTTGCCTGTCGTTCTGTGCAACAATTCCCCTTCCCTCATTAAAATCAGCTTGTGTTTTTCTGTTTAAAGGACAGTTCGTGTAAGATAGGGTTGGCCTTTGCCCCGCTGAGACTCATATTGATTTGCCAAGCAGTGCTCTTCCTGGTATTGCAGATGGTTTGCTGCTTGCTGAGCTCCTCCTTGCAGGTTGCCCTCAGTAATTGCTTTAGGAATACTACAAAGCTCCAAATATATCAGCAACCAGCAGATGTTTCCATCACTGTACCAGCATCTATTGATCAGCTGAATCAATAAAAGATTTGCATAATTCTACTACTGCAGTTGGGAAGTGTTTATAAGCTCCAAAAATGGTTCTCCTCGCTTGTGCAACAAAATTGTAGATTGCTACAGCTAAAGAATACTTTGTCCACTGTGTGAGGCTGCACAATTTGTCACTGCTGCACCTGCCCTCCTGTGACAAATACCTTATTGTATGGTGCCATGCTCATGGCTAGCAAACACTCTAGTGACACACTGCAGCTAAAACAGGGGGCGTGAAACATGAATTGCCTGACTGCTGTGCACGAAGCATATTGTAATATGGTCACCGCAGTGCTACAATGCGTAACATCACAGGAAATTGCCCTTCCTTCCTCAGCACGGAATAGCTTCTCATGTTATCCTGTGCAGTTTTTTTTTCCACCACCACTGTAAATGTTTTCTGAGAAGTGGTATGTAGCGAGTCTGTGCACATAGCAACCACATTTTTGAGTTGAACTTCATCTTTATGAACTTTTGAATGAGAATGATGACATTTATCACCCATTAATTTATGCTTGCTGTTGTTACATTATGTTACACAAGTATGTATTTTAGGATCACAGTGTGAATACTATGTTTCTAACGTGAGTGTTTGAAGGGGAAAAGTATATTTAAAAAATTGTAAAATTGTAAGTTGGGTGCATCCTCTTCAAAGTATGCTGTGTGTTTTTTGTTTGTTTGTTTGTTTGTTTCTAGGAGAAAATTTAAGGTTTCTTTTGAACTCTTGAAATGATGAGAAATCAAAGATTTACTTTAACACTTTAGAATTCCGCTTTCCCGTTGAAAGTGAAATTCATGGTTTTATGGTTATTTGATAAATTATATTTAGCTTCTAAATTGCTTGCAGTGGGAGGCAGCCTCTAAGAGGCTACAGCATCTTTTCTACTTTCCCCTTCCTTCTCTCCTCATTAACACTGTCTAACATGGTGTTGCATGCTGTGGGAGAGTTCACTCAGCCCTGTTCTACTTTTTAAAGTACCAAGGTTGTCACTGTCTTTTAGAGAAATTACAATAAAAGTAGGTTAAACTGAAACTTGACTTACACATTCTGTTCTGCAGTGGACATTAACATGATAATTTCACATTTGAAGTTTATTGGTCTTGGGTTTTGTTTGTTTGCTTTTAAGAAGGAGCAGAAAGTGATCAGACTTCACATGCTTCATCTTTCTCCTCTTTGTTTTTTTCAGGGAGCATACAAAAGCCTGAGATTGGCATTTCTTAGAAAAAAGAAAAGAAGTGATATTTACTTTGTTATGCTTGTGTAAATCATTGTCATTGTCCAGATCTAGCTACATTTCTGGATTAGGCTGGCACTATTGCCAGTGTCTTCTGCAAGCGATAGTCAATGTTTGTGCCTTCCTAATAAGAATGCTCCTTTAGTTTTCTCTCATCTACTTCAACCTAATACAACTATAGCAGCATGACTGGGCACTGAAGCTCCTGATAACCCTTTTGCAATGACTGCACACTGAGTCAATCTGGAGGAGATTATCTAAATTGCAGGTTCGAACACCATTTCCCATATATTCTTCAATTTTTGTAAAATGAAAACTTCCTGTTTTAGTGAGCAGCAATTTGTTTATTTATTGTCAATCATTTCATCATGCAGAGCTCCAATCTGCAGGTCAGGAGCTGGCACTCATGCTGTACTTTCTCCTTTCTGTATGCTTGTTAGATGATCGTAATTAGCAAAATTACCAGATTATACTATTTTTAGGAGAATAATTCACACATTTGCCACATGGTGGTGACAAAGGTAAGTAAAACAAAACTCAGAAGATAGTTAAATGACCTCTCCCTAAGTAAGAATATGAACCTTTACACAGGTGCTTTACAGATAACAGACTTTTATCAAACTTTGACAAATGAAAAGTGACCGTTTGAGGCTATGTACATGTATCTCCTACCATGAACGATATTGGCTGGGAGGGAGGGAGGTGTTACTGTGGTGTGTGCAATCCATTTACTTCAGAGAAATCTTTGGGTCAATAATACTATTATTAATAATTAATAAATGTATTAAATTAAGTGTAGTTGAACGTAATGATTGGAAGTTTAATAACAAATATTACAGTAAATGTGATGTTATCAAAGGAATAATGCCAGTAAGCATCCCAGACTTCTCTGCAATCTCTAACACAGCATTTTCATGTAGTTATACCTTGCACCTTTTTTGGTGGACAAGCTCTTCTGTCTGGAAGAGCTCGTGCTCTATAGCCTATGAGAGGCCTTGGAAAGGTCATACTAAAGCTTGACAGTGGAGTATTTTTAATTATCATCTTAAGCAACCTGAAAGTTTATTTTTAGCTGCATGCCTAGACACTTTAAAATAAGTCTCCATCACTAATGGACATGTCCCTCAAGTGTACCTGTCTTAGCATGTATTTTATATCATGTCTCTCCTGTCACCATTCACACTAAACTTTGTTACATAATTATATGCAGAGCATGACAGATATTGCTTTTTAAAAATTGAGTTAGCTTCAAAATATTCCTTTTGAGAGTGAAACTTCCCACAGTCTAGTCACCTGATCTGATTACAAAGATATTGAAGCTGATATTAAACATAATCAGTTTGACTGTAAAGGATAAAGATGTTCCTATTTCTGTTACACAAACTTGATTTTAAAAGCAACCTTTTCTGAAACTAGGCCCTGAGCTAGTTCAACCACAGTTGTTTATGTGCAGTTGTTGAACACTGTGGCTTGGTGGTATACAAGGTGGGCTTGCTGTTCATTCTTGCAGAAGGGTGGCACTATAAATATATTATAATAGTTTTAGTATTAATAGTATTAATAACATTAATACTAATAGTTAATTAATTATAATTATATATTATGTAATACATTAATATATTATATAATATAATTATATATTAATTATATATCAATATATTAATATTGATAATTATATAGTATATTAATATATCATATAATATATTAATTATATAATTAATACTATTGATTATAATAGTATTAATTAATTTAGTTTTTAATAGTATAATATATTATAATAGTTTTGCCAATCTATAAAAATATACTTGCTGTAGTTGTGAAGTATTCTTAGCCTTCCAAAAAGCTGTTACCTTGGAGTTTCTGGGACTTACAGACTGATCCCTGTACATACGTTCCTCAGAGCACGTGTACCTGGTCAGGTCTGTCTGCAGGGTGTGAACTCAGGACTCCTATAGAAAGAGTTTAAAACAGATCTAATGGGTAAATGGATGTCAGAAATGCAGACAAAAGCATTAAAATGGCAGTAGGAAATAAGTAACAGTAGCACAGAGTTCATTGAGGAAGAATTTGTAAATTTTTTTTAGAATAAAACTGTGAATAAATTAAAAGATTTCAAATACGGTAGGAAATAGTAGCCCACTGGTCAGTTTATATTAGATAAAACTGCATTAAAAGCTTTCACAGAGTGTTGTGAGCATGAATCTCTAGATTTAATTTCGTAAGAAATTGTCCTTACCACCCTTATGTGCACCAGAGCTTTCCCCCACTTCTGCTTTCGTGTGTTTGAGAATAGGTTATATTCATTTTGCTCTTCTCCCAGCCACGTTCTCTTCCTCCAACCACCCATTTCTCTCTCTTGACCCTTATTTTTTACGTGACGGTCATAATCCCGTGCCAGTGTCACGTGGATTAGAGCAATCTCCCTGATTCCTCCCTTTCACCTCCCCTCCCTCACGGCACCCGCCAGCACCACGCTTCCCCCCCCCCCGGGCTGAGGGTGAGTGGGCAGGGCTGGGACCAGGCTCCAGGGCCTGGTTGGGACCAGGCTGGAACTGCCATAACCCCCATAATTGCCATAACCGCCGCCCAGTGTCCGGCAGCAGCTGTAGGGCCAGATGTCAGCACTGCCAGTTGGGGTGTTGGGGGCGTCGCTCAGCTCCTTTCTTCAGCATCTATCCGTGAAACCAGGCCACAGTGGGGGCGAAAAGCTTGAGGCCTCGTCAGTGCTACGTGTAAAGTTGTAAGGGGTGTGATGGCTAGTAGAAAATGATATGGCAACTGATGCAGTTAAAATGGCTTTTTTTTTTTTTTTTGTGACTTTCAGAAATACATGGGAGATTGCATGTGAAACATTCCTGAAATGAACTGTGTCATTGTGTCATTTTCCTCTGCTGAGAACAACTCTAACCTGGTCTGTTAATGTTCTACTAAAAAAAAAAAAAAAAAAAAGTATTAAAAAGTATTTCTTTTATATATACATTTTTATAAGGTATAAAATATATTAACAACTGCTGTTTTTTTGAGAACTGGTCCCAAGAGAGTTTAAAATTGTTCTAGTCAGTTTTGGTTACGTGTGAAGTCTGAGCAGCACAGTGCAGTAAGATCTCTTGGAGGCTTTTGCAGTGTAACTGTTTCAGAAACACAGAGGTGGAGGACACCTGTATAATTTGTACTATATATACGCAGTATAGAGAGTCTGCAGAACTTCAGCTCTTACTCTTTGTATGTCAATTTCTGTTTATAGAAATTACATACCTTCCGCATAAGTCCTTTGTAGTAAAACCACTGCTTGTGCATTCAAAGGTTTAGCAATTATGATTTAACACACAGTAAAATCTGTGAAAACCAGGAAAGTAAGAGGTACAGAGAAACATCAAATACCATATCTGGAAATGGGGTATGCCTCCAGCAGCAACTTTAATACTCCTTCAACAGTTCTGTAATAGGGGAGAAACACAACAATTATTATAGCTCTATGAGCAACAGCAGTCTTGCACTCAACCACCTAACCTCTCTATCTAGTAACAACTAAAATATAAACAGTAAGTCTGCAGTATAAGAAAGCTCTCTAGAATACAGTGATTTTAAATGATGCTACAAAATATATTACTGGGAGAAACCTTTTTAACCTAATGAAACTTGATTTAAAAAACAAAAATGCAAAGCTGTACTTCAGGCTAAATATTAAATATAAAACTTGCTCATAGTGTTGGTAATAGAAGATGAAATATACAATATTGCTTAATATGTGTTACATTTGCGACGTACTGTTCCCGGGCTGCGCTTGGAAGATACAAAATATATGTGCAAGGATAGCATGAGAGAATGCACCGATTCATGATGAGGAGTAAGGAGGAGGACTAAAAGAATGCCCAATTTGCAAGACATCTAGATAACTGGGGCCTCTCGGACTCCGGGAACTGGATCAAACCAACCTTGCGGTTTGGACTGAGACCAAGGGCTCAGAGAGCATGCGTAAGAAGAAAAGGTTAAAAAGTTCAACTCTAATGAAGACATCTTACTTCATCCCGACGACCACCCGGACGACCACCAGAGAGTAATACGCAAGCGCAGAAGGACTGATAAGATAATTAGCATGCAAAGCGGGGCTAGGCAGAGCTAGGAAATGAATATGCATAGATGTGTTGTGAAACCTAATGCATATGTAATATTTTAGGAGATAAAAGAGAACTGAGTCCGAACAAATCGGACGAAGTTAGATTTGGGCAGGCATGCCCCTAACTTCCGGCGCCTAATAAAGCACCTTCATATAATCACTTTGTGGATTATGTGTCTTCATGAATGCTAACAATAGTGTATTTGGAGGTGACTGAAATGCTTTGAAATTCTGATGCACAATATTTCTGAAGGGTTACACAAACAGAAAAGCATCATTGTTTGGTCAGGTGAACAAAGGCATCAGTTTTGGCTTCCAAATACTTGCTTGTTTGTGAAGGGCTGTCTGTTTCAAAGGTGTCATTGACTCAAGATGCAGAAATTTGAAGCAGAGAAAATATGCCCTGTATTCACATGTGCTGATGTGCTGAAAACCCAGCCAACAAATGCAGCAGTTTTCACAGAATGGTGCAAAGAAGGAGGCCTCAGCTAAATTCTTGCTGGTATAAGCAGTTTTGTTAAAGCAGGGAAAGAACAGCTTTTCTAGTCCACGGAAGTGTTGTGTTTGTTGCTGTTTAAACTGACCTCCAGCTCTTGTTCATAACCTGCTTTAAGTCAGCTCTGCATGTTTCTCATGTGACAGAGAATGAAACTCAGCTTGGTTGCTGCAGTTAATTTTCTCCTTCACCAGCTGGTGCATTCTCTCATAAGGGTAACGTCTTCATAAGCTAGTACGGGCTGTTCTAATAAAATCCAGTGGAGCTGTTCTTCGCTTTGATTTTCTTGTGTGTCAGGATGAGCAGACAACTTATGTACAGTTGTATGTTGTTTTTTGTGCAGAGGTACAATGCAGGAAGGATCTGTAGCCAGATGCCAGTGGGAGGAAGATGACACACCAGCTGGATGGTGAGTTCTGAAACTAAGTCATGAAATACTGCAGTGGTTTAGGAGAAGTGGCAGACTCTACCAAGGGGAAAGCAAACTATGCTTACAGCATTACAGAGCACACCGAACCCTAATTGTGGTTTTAAGATGTATTTATACTCAGTTACTCTAGATTGTGAGAGTTTGTAACAGAATGCCACTGGTGCTGGATTATTTCCCATTAAACCTAGGCCTAATTCAGGTCTTTTTTACAATCTCAAAATGAATGTTATCAGTGTACTGATCAGATGTGCTAATGTGATGATTTTTCTCTCTCTCAATAGTTTGGTTTATCAGGCAAGGCTGAAATGGCACACCTGGGAAGATGGAATATGGGCCATACTAAGCATGTTTGCAGGTGATGCTAAATTAGGAGAAGCTGTTGACTCCTCTGAGGGCAGAGAAGCCTTGCAGAGAGGTCTCTCAATCCTTACTTGAGAATACGCTTCATAAGTTTTCTTTTAGTCTTCAACATTTACCAAACCCTTTTTCCCTTTCAAAGTCACTTTTTAATACTGATAGCACTTAGAGTGAAATCCATGAATAAATTGGGCAGACAGACTATCAACAATTAGCTATGGCTTTCTAAAACCTAACTGGAAGTTTGAGGCAGTAATCCTCTAGCCTCCGTGACCAGAAACGACTTTACTCATGGAGGTAAAAACTGCAAACTTTTTTTCCTTTGGAGGAAGGACTCGACTAGATCCGAGGGGGAAACGTAGCTGCTTCATACGTATCTGAAATTTCACCTTACCTTGTTGCCTCTGCCCTTTTATTGGCCACCTCTTGTTTTCGTTCCATTTGATCTGGAATGTCCTTTGCTGGCCTGTGAGCTATGGAATCTGTGTACACATGGGAAATGAAAAATATTTATCTATTGCAACCTGATAGTAGCTAAGTCCTCTTCAAGTTTACATAACTTCGCTCTAATTATAAAAACTGTGATTGTTTCAGTCCTTGCCAAGCCTATGGCATTACTGGCAGCCCTGGATGTTACCTTCCCATGCAACACCATCATAGTATAAAAATGCTTTTATTATTATTTATTATTTATTATTTATTTATTAGAGAGGTCTTGATAGGTTATAGTACTGGATACTTGCCAGTTGTATGAGATTTACCAAGAGCAAGTGCCAAATTCTGCACCTGGGATGGGATCATCCTGGATACATCCACATATGGAGGATGAGAGGCTGGAGAGCAGCCCTGCAGAGAGGAATCTGTGGGCTCTGGTCAACAGCAAAATTAATATGAGTCAACAGTGTGCTCTGCAAGCCAAATGGCCAACAGTACCCTGGAATGCATCAGGCACAGCATTGCTAGCTGGTTGAGGGAAGTGATTGTCCCACTCTGCTCTGCACTGGTGCAGCCTCACCTTGAGTACTGTGTGTAGTTTGGGGCGCCACAATATAAGAAGGATGTAAAACTACTATTGTCCAAAGGTGAAGGGATGCACAACACAGATTCCTGATGGCTCTTGAACATGAGACCTTTATTGCCAATTTTCACCACTACATATACTTTCCCCATAGCCCCACGCGCTGTCCACGCGCCCGAATCTGTCTTACAGTTGGTTAGAGACCCTCCGACATGCGCCTTGAGCCAGCCAGCAATTGGCCACTGCCCAAAGCTCATCTTTACCACTGTAGCCAATTTACTTTATCTCAACCTTGCTCAAGTTTTTGGTTCTACCGCTGTTTTCCTCATTATCTCTAACTCAGGGACGTGTGAAACAGCACAAAGCTCCCTGCGAATTCCTTTCCCACAATTCCCCCTTTTTATTTTCAATCAACCAAACGCTTTCTATAGATTTTTCTATCAATCGCCGCAGACACTGCAATAAGCAAGGTACAATAAGCAACAGGGTGAAAATCACATGCAGAATTATGATTGTAAAGTAGCGTGCCTACTAGAATCTACATCAGTCAACAAGCCACTAAGCACTAGGGATGTTGCTTCGCAACGATGCTGCTTCTCACTCGCACAGCACAATCACACAATCATGCAAAGAGGCCTCTTGCACTTCTCATGCATACCACAAGAAAATATCACTTAAAATAATTTGTCCGCGGCTTCAGGAGGTCCTTGTCTACTCCCGTGGTGAGTGGCCGAGAGTGGAGACCTCTCCAAGGAAAAATGCTCGGGGTGCACCTAGGGGCGTCCATTCCACAGTTGATCCCACAGCCGAGCAGAGCGGCTCCTGGCGCAAGGAAGGATGCTCTTATAATTTGTATAATGACAGCAAAGAGATGCATTGCAATAAGGAGCAGGTGTGGCGTGTTTTGTTTTTTTTTTGAGCAATTAAACCTTACACATGCTGTTGCTGTTACACATCTCAGGATATCTAATTCCTGTGGCTCTAGGGGCGCTTGCGATAAGTAGACAGTCCAGTCTTTGTTATCCGCCAGGTTCCTCACCAGACATGTCGTAGATAGGTCGTTTCATTGGCTCCACCAGATCCAGGAACCTCCTCCCATCTGACCTTTAGTGCACTGCTGTATTAACCAGCTCCAGATTATCACCGAACGGGTCACCCACAATTCCCCCTTTTTTTTGTTCCCACTAGCCATACTGTGCATATTGAGTGACTAATCATTTTTTGCAGGCATTGCAACAGGCATGGCACGACTGCTAGGATTGCAACAAATGCGATAAGCGGGATAAGTGCTCCTTTTATCAGCTCCATCAACCACCCAGTTATTCCTAACCCCTTTAACCACGAATCTAATCCCAGTGAGCCTGTTGTTAGCTTGTCGGATAGTTCATTCAGCTTTTTCAGCTGTTGAAACACTGTCTGGGAGTTATCGCTCAGGTTCATACAACACATACCCTCAAATTCCTCACACCCATGGCCTTGGGCTAATAGCAAAAAGTCAATAGCGGCCCTGTTTTGCAAAGTAGCGTGTCAAATAGAATCAGTATCTGCCAAGAGCGCACTTAGCGCAGCAGACTTAGCGTTGTTTTGTTTGGCAAGCCAGCACCCTAATTTATTGAGTGTTGTCAGAGCTTGGGCGGCCACAACACCGGGTGTAAGGAAGGAGGCTACGATAACTTTATCAGCCTTCCAGAAATCAAGATTGTCCTTGCAGTCTTTCTGGTAGTGATTGACCGCTTGTCTCGTCCGCCTATGGAGCTTCGTGATATTCAAGATCATAGACATATTAGGCGTCAACAAAGTTAAACGCCCATGGTGCAAAGTCCTCCCGCAATATGTGAGGGGACACCCTGCCAGGCCTGGTCACTGCAAGTAAGGAACACCCCGGCTGGCAAGGCCAGTGGTGCGTTTGAGGACCTAGATATGTTAGGGGTGGTATAATTGCACCATTTAGATTCATTCCGGTACACAGATAGGCTGGTCGTGATGTTAACCGCAGCGATATTTTTCCCAGTATAATTGAACTTTAAGCAGGCAAGTGCATTAACACTTCCCAAGATATCTAGCTCCTGAGACTCCAACAGGGCTATCGGTAACTGGACCACCCAACCATCCCAGTTGTTCATTGCCTCTCTGGAGGCATTTCCTGTATCTGAGAGGTTCCACCCCCCCACAAGGTGTGGCCCTGTCGATGTGCTGCTAACCAAATTTGTCAGATCCTTGTCTTCCAGCGGAATCCCGACCAGGCAGGTTGTGAACGGATTTCTCGCGCTGGCCATAGACAGACACATATGGTTTTGTCCGGTCATGTTGGCGAGGGTGACCCAGATGTTTCGTCTGGGCTGGATTGAGACCCAGGAGGTGCCAAAGCTGCAGAGGCAGACGAGGATGATGGTCCCAACCATGGTCGCACACCATGCGCCAGCACCCATCATGGTCCTTGCCCTGTGTAAACACAAGCGTACCCTCGCCCCCAGGTTATTAAGGGATATGGTCCTTCGCACCCCCCAGTATCCAGATTTCTCATCATAACCATCGCTTTTCCTGTTGGAACGGACGTTAGGCCTGATTCCATTGATTTAAAATGCTTAATTATAGGTGGTATTTCTTCGTATTGAAAAGGTAGTGTCAAATGATTTGTGACATATACCACTTTGTTCAATCTATTCTGTGGGGTCTCCTGTGTCTCCCCCTTTTTCTGTTTTGCCAGTAAGTCCTTTAATGTGCGGTGAACACGTTCTACTATTGCTTGTCCTGTGGGTGAGTGTGGGATGCCTGTCTTGTGAGTGATACCCCAGGTATGGAAAAAAAGTCGCATAGAGCGGCTTGCACAAGCCAGGCCATTATCAGTTTTTATTTCTTTAGGGATTGCGAGGGTGGCGAGGCTGCACAGAAATGCAACTGTATGTGACGGCTTCTTTCGCCCGTCATCGCAGAGGCCCAGAGTGTGTGCGGAAAAGAATCTACAGACACGTGAACATATTTTAGCCTCCCGAACTTGGGAACGTGAGTAACGTCAGTTTGCCAAAGCTGAAGAGAAGAGAGGCCCCTAGGATTAACTGTAGTCGGTGGGCCTGGTCGTTGTTGACAATCTGGGCAGGTCTGTACTATGAGCTTAGCACCTCCTATGGGGATGGCAAACTGTTTGGACAATGCTTTTGCTGCCTGGTGGAAGAATTGATGTGATAAACGAGCCTGGGACAATGTATTTGGCACTGGGACTTGCAATGCAATGTTAGTCAATTGATCGGCCCGGGCATTTCCTTCTGCAAAGAATCCCGGGAGTGTCGTATGACTTCTAATGTGGATCACGCAATACGGGTGGGTACGGTGCTCTACAAGAAATAATAACTCTTTAAATTTTAAGAATAGCGTCTTGTTCTGGATGTGTTTGATCTGAGATCTTTCAATTCGTTGTGCCACTCCTACTGCATAATGTGAATCAGAGACAATATTTAGTGGAACCTGGTCCCATTGCTTGAATGCCATTACTACCACATGTAATTCTACTATCTGAGGGGAGCTCTGTATTGTTTCTATCACATGTTGCCAGTGGCCTCCTTGTTCCCACATGACTACAGCTTTTCCCGTTCTCCCTGACCCGTCTGTGAATACTGTTTGTCCTTGGACTGGGTGCCATCGATATAGCGGCTTGTCCTCACGTGTACATTATTATAAAAGGTAAGCATTTTGTGAGACGGGAGATGTATATCAAGTTGACCATTGAAACCCGAAAGGGCTGATTGTAGCTCTAAGCTATTCTGGAGGCACCAATCAAGATAGTTTTTAACTATCGGAATGATAATGGATTTTTGGCTCTTCTCCGGCCATTTCTATAATTCGTTCTCTACCCTTCCTAATCAAATCTGAAAACATTTCAATGCAGGTGGCAAGTGTCTTTGTCGGTTGGTGGGGTAGAAACACCCATTCTAATAGCAGCAACGGGTCTGTTGCGTTGGAGTCCCATTGTGCAATAATAGCTAAAGGTTGTGGATTCTGGTTGCATATGTAGAGCTGAATGGGTAAAATTTCTGCTCGCCGCTGGCATTCTTGGGCAGAGATCGTCTCCTCTATACGGTTTAGTGCCGCCCTGGCTTCATTAGTCAGCCGGCGGGGCGCATTAATATCAGTGTCCCCTTTTATCAACTCGAACAGGGGTGCTAGTGTATGGTTGTCAATTCCGCATTGCGTCCTTATCCAATTTATATTGCCTATAAGCTTCTGGACATCATTGAGCGTGCGAATTTACGTTGTGATGGCTACATTTTGGGGTTGAATACTTTGCTGCAGTATCTTCCAGCCTAAATATTCCAAGGCGCCTCCATTTGAATTTTTTCTGGCACGATTTGTAATCCCCATGTCTGTAACTCCTGCCATAGAACAGGCAGTACTTCTTGCGTTAAGTTTTCTGTCGGGCTGGAGAGCAATATGTTGTCCATATAATGATAGATGTATACGTGCGGGAATCATTTGCGTACGGGGCGTAGCGCTCCTGCTACGTATGTTTGGCAAATTGTTGGGAAATTTTTCATCCCTTGGGGCAGCACAGTCCAATAATACCTATCCATTGGTTCGGTCTTATTGATTTTTGGGACCGAGAACGCAAATCGAGGAGCATCAGCAGGGTGAAGCGGAATAGTAAAGAAGCAGTCTTTTAAATCGATAATCACAATATTCCAATTTTGAGGGACCATAGCAGGAGAAGGTAATCCGGGCTGGGGAGCTCCCATGTCTTCCACTGCATTGTTTATTTGATGTAAATCGTGAAGTAATCGCCATTTCCCACTTTTCTTTTTAATAACAAACACAGGTGAATTCCAGGGCCTGATTGTGGGGGTAATGTGTCCCAAATGTAACTGTTCTTGGACAAGCTCATGGAGAGCAGCGACTTTTTCCACAGGAAGCGGCCATTGATTCACCCACACAGGATTATCAGTTCTCCAGGTGAGTCCCATGCGCGGTCATTCGTCAATGGCCGCTATCGAAAATTTTCCAGAAAGCTCAAGGTGAACTCGCCCTGTCCCATCACATCCCTCCCCAGGAGACTGACAGGTATGAGGACAGCATACGGCCGGACGTTATAGAGCGAGCCTTCATGAGTCTTAATGGTAAGCATTATACCGGCTCTGAAAAGCACTGGAGACACCACTGACTCCCACAAGGCCTTTTGTGGTGGAATCTAAAGGCCAACCTTTGGGGCAATCGTGAAGAGCAATTACTGTAACATCTGCCCCGGTACCATTAATACAGTTATTTGCGCGCTCAAGGGGTCGGCCTTTGGGTGATGAAGTGTTAGGGTCAGCATAGGTCTCTTGATGGTGATGGCCAAGGCCCAAAAAGCTGATGGGGGTCCCGTTGATCCAAACTCCGCGTCGTGTCGGTCACGTGTCTCTGCTTGTGGAACTATGGCTTTAAATAGTATTAACTGTGCAACTGTAGTCCCCTTGGGTATGAGCATCGGAGGGGAGGGAGTCCATGCCATTGCTTGTGTTATGCCTTCATAATCAGCGTCAATGACTTCAGGCAGTACAAAAGACCCGTTAGCGTGGTGCTACACCGCCCTAGCAAGAGGGCGCCGCATCCCTTCCCTATCGGGACCCTTTACGTTTAGAGGTATTTTGCGGACCCGAGTGTCCCAAAGGGTGCAGCTCGTTACTGTGGAGACATCCAATCCGGCGCTTCCTCGCATTTTGGCTGTGAGGGAATCCACCCTGACGTAGTGGGTGGGATTGCTGAAGCAGTGGGCGGCTGCGGTCGCAGCCCGGTAGTCATCATCGCCCAGGGCGGTGACTTCCGCGAGGACGGCCCGCCCACGACGGAGGGCCGGGGCACTTGTGTCGTCGCGCGGCCGCGCCCCGCGCTCCGCTTCCCGTTTCCCTGCCACGGTTGTAAAGGTCGTCCTTCTGCATTATGCGTCGAACGGCACTGGCTAGCCCAGTGCCATCCCGTGCCGCAGCGTGGGCAAATAGTGGGAGGAGCAGGGTTACCGCGTTCCCCCCCCCCGCTCCTCCCTGTGGGCGTTCAGTGGCAAAATGCCCCGTGGCTCGACAGCGAAAACGCTGTTTACACCCAGTTTTAAGCGCAGTAGCAAAAGCTCCGGCCAAAGCGGCAGTGTGATGTTCTATGGATCCAACTCGATTGCAAGCCTCTATCATTTGTACCAATGTAGTATTAGCAGGCAGGGCTTGAAGTATTTTCTTACAGTCTGTGTTTGCATTTTCCACTGCCAGTTTTAGTATAAGGGCCTCTTCGGCCTCGCGGTTGTCAATTTGTTTGTCCAAAGCGTCTCGCAATCTATCAATGAATTGCATATAAGGCTCGGTAACTTGTTGCCTAATGCTGGTAAATGATGGCTCGGCTTTTCCAACTTCAGGCAACTTCAACATAGCCTGGAAGGCCAGAGACGCGGACTGCCGCAGGACGGCATCGTTGAGCCTAGCCTGCAATCTCGGATCGAATAAAGGCTCAGTCCCCATCAACTGTGGGATCCCGGCTCCCAGTAGGGGGTCGCCGGGCTGCCGGTCCAGGTTACGCAGGGCGGCCAATTCGCACCCTTCTTTCCATTTTTGCTCCCACAGTAATTTTTGTGTTGGCGTTAAAATCATCGCGGCTATCTGACGGCAATCGTACGGCACCAGCAAGTGACCGGTCATAACGTTTTCTAACAATGACTGAGTAAATGGT